>NW_024832442.1:0-1342 GCF_019175285.1 Sceloporus undulatus
CAGGACTCTCTCTGCCAAACAGGGACAGTATGTTCTCTGCTTGCTTTAATGAGCCAGCCCAGACACAGATGAAACTAACAGTCAGGATGGCAACTTACCAAAGAGTTGTTGTACCTCTGAAGCCTCTTTCTGTTGGAGCCCAGTTCCCTCTGCTTGGCCTTTGTGTTGGACATCATGTGGGAAGGGGGATCCTGGTGGCCCTGCACTTCGGTCACTTCCAACAAAAGACACTCCAAAACCGTGTACAAGGTGTCCGAGATGAAGTTCCTGAGAAAAGAGACAAGGGTTAGGCTTGGTTTGGCTAGAAACCATGCAGCACTCAAAGTCACTGTATCATCATGACTTCTCTTTCACAAAGAGGAGGAGTGGGAGGACCTGCTTTATGTCCCAAGTGGAGAAGCTGTAGCTCCTGGGCTGCATAAGAGCTACATTACCTTAGAGATCTGATCTATGGCCTCCCCTCATCATGGCCCCCTCCCCATTTAGACACTGGTCAAAATAATTATTTCATTTTTGTAGATGGTACTATTTCTCTAAGCGTAACTGCTGTTTTTGTTATGTCACTCATAGCAGGAGCATGAAGTATGCACCTCCTCCCTCTGCTTGCTAAAGCCACATAGAAACTGAGGCATGTACATTTGTGTGCATTGTTTCTGAATGGATCTATTGTCAAAATGACAATTTCTTCACTTTTCCTTGTATATTTTTTAAAAAGATGAACACTGCTGAATGTGTTGCACTTGAAATATCAAAAATCTATAAATGTATAGGTTTATGACTGAACATTGAACCGTGGATTATGCTCATTTGGGGGAAGTAAAGATGTATGTAAACTAATTTTATAAACCCAGTGAAACCAATACCTCATAAAACTCTAGCAAACACCACATACACACACAGTCCCCACACAAAGGACTCACTGGCGCACTGTGTGTCTGCGGTCTGAAAATCTCACTTCCACTTTCTGGGAAGACAATGCTGTTAGAGAGCGAATTTGGGGCTTTATGCCTGCAAAAGCATGGGCTCACTCTCTCAGCTGCAGCCCTTCCAAACAATCCTGGACTGAAACATTTAAACAAAGGTCCTCTTTCAGCTCCAGGCATAAAGACCTACCTTCAGTACAAAGACCCTGATTCCTGCAGCCCCAGAAAGGCCTCTTCTGCAGTCCTTTATGGCCGGAGCCTCCCTGGGTCAGAGGCCGTCTCCTCAGCCGTAGAGAAGGGTTGCTCTGAGTGCGAAGGAGGAGGAGGTCCACAGGGCTGAGGGAGGGAAGGCAATGGGAAAAGGTCAGTGCCAATGGCCATGGAGGGCAGAAGGTGACAATGCCTAGGAAACTCCTCTG
>NW_024832443.1:0-1342 GCF_019175285.1 Sceloporus undulatus
TTATACCAAACCCGGAAGCTTCAAATGGTGCAGAACATGGCAGCCAGGCTGGTCACTGGCGTTTCCAGGGCCAGCCATATAACACCTGTGCTGAAAGATCTCCATTGGCTGCCCATCCGCTTCCGGGCTCAATATAAGGCGTTGATAATTACCTATAATGCCCTAAATGGCTTGGACCCAGGATTCCTGAAGGACCGCCTCTCCCCGTACATTCCGCCTCGCACCCTCAGAACGTCTGGGCAGCATTTACTGAAGATACCTGGGGCTAGATTATCCTCCACTACATGGAGGACTTTTTCCACTGCTGCCCCAGTCCTTTGGAATAAGCTGCCCACTGAGCTCCGCTCGACTACCACCCTGGCCCAATTCAGGAAGGACCTGAAAACCTTCCTGTTCCAACAGGCATTCCCCGATTAAAATCCTATGGGCCTCCCTCCTCTTCCGTGGCCAAGAGGTTGGGCTATGGGGCTTTTTTGCCTGTTATTTTTATTGTTTGTATGGATGGCTTGGATATATCTGTATTTTAATGTTTTATGTATTGTTGTTTTAACCTTTGTTGTGAGCCGCCCTGATCGCAGGAAGGAGCGGGATAGAAATAAAAACTTTATTTATTTATTTATTTATTTATAGTTCTTATTGATTCTGGAAGCATCTGTTCTCCCTTGTTAATGAAATGGAACTGAATTTTTAAGAAAATATTTTTTCTATTTTAAATTTTAGACCCAGGTTGGCCGCTTTGCTCCTCAGTTTTCAGGATACCAACAACAAGATTCCCAGGAGCTCTTGTCCTTTCTTCTGGATGGTTTACATGAGGATCTAAACCGAGTAAAGAAGAAACCATACTTGGAGTTGAAGGATGCTAATGGCAGGCCTGATTCGGTACAGTTTTTAAAAGAATCTTTTTATTGAGGTTAAGCTGTAGTTTAAAAGACCACAACAGAAAGAGAATAATCCTTTTTGCATATCCTCTTCCTACCTTCCATATGGAGGATATGTATCTGTATTTTATTTTAGAATCTAATCTGTAAAAAGGTTCTAACTAGCCCCTTACACAGGTTGATTTGGAAGTAACAATTTAAGTTTGTGGGCACAATCCATGTACACGTTATATGCACCTTCTTTGCTTCTAAGAGGTCAGAAGCATGCACTTGTAATGTCTGAACTAAGCAGAGTTACTCATCTCTGAACTCTGGGTAGTTTGAGCTCTAGTCAGTACAATCAGATATAGTTCATAAATCACTGTTTATTTCTTCCTTAACAGTTTTAACTAGATAGTTGAGCTCTAGTCAGTACAATCAGATATGGTTCATAAATCACTGTTTATTTCTTCCTTAACAGTTTT
>NW_024832444.1:0-1342 GCF_019175285.1 Sceloporus undulatus
AGCTGGTGAATAAGCTGAAGCTGATAACAGGTGCTCCTGACCGTCGCGTCCACCTAAGATGTAAGGTGGAGCGATGAATCAAGGAGCACCCCCAGACTGCGCACGGAGTCCTTCACAGGAAGCGTGATCCTGTTCAGGACAGGTGGAACCACCGCCATTCCCGGGCCAGGAGAACCTATCACAAGTACCTCCGTTTTCTCTGGATTCAGACTGAGTCGATTTTCCCTCATCCAGCCCATTACACTGGTGCCTCGGGATACGAAATGATCGGGTTACGAAATTTCTGGGATACGAAAAAGTTGGATTGGCAAAAACTGTTTCGGGTTACGAAATATTTTTCGGGTTACGAAATTCATTTCGGCGCGAAATTCAAATGCTGCAAAGTGCAGCTATAGGCTTTCCAGTGCTAACGGAAAGCCTTTTCGGGTTACGAAATTTTCGGGTTACGAAAGGAATGGCGGAACGAATTAATTTCGTAACCCGAGGCACCAGTGTACTGACTCCAGACAGGCCACGAGGGGAGAGACGCCATCCTCAGTCACTGCATCAGTCGGAGACATAGAGAAGACTATTTGGGTGTCATCAGCGTACTGATAACCCCGCGCCCCATGTCTCCGGATGATCTCTCCCAGCGGTTTCATGTAAATGTTGAAAAGCATGGGAGACAGAATGGCTCCTTGAGGGACCCCAGTTGTGAGGGCCCTCTTATCGGAGCACATGTCTCCCAGCTGCACCATCTGGAACCTCCCAGAGAGGTAGGACCGGAACCACTGGAGCGCAGTGCCCCCGATTCTCACCTCTACCAGGCGCTCCAGAAGGATACCATGGTCTATGGTATCGAAAGCCGCTGAGATGTCCAAGAGCACCAACAGGGACACGCTTCCCCTGTTGATGTCCAGACGGAGATCATTGACCAAGGCGACCATGGCCGTCTCAACCCTGTAACCCTCCCGAAAGCCAGTTTGAAATGGGTGCAGATAATCCGTTTCATCCAAGATCGATTGAAGCTGGATTGCAACCGCCCTCTCGATCACCTTCCCCAAAAATGGCAGCAGCGAGACTGGCCGATAATTGCTATGCAACAGGGGGTCGAGGGAGCGCTTTTTTAACAGTGGTTTTATAGTGGCCAATTTCAAGCTGGATGGAAATTGCCCATCCCTCAGAGATGTATTAATAATCCGGTGTAACATCGAAGTTACCACCGGTCCCCCCTGAGCCGCTAGCCATGAGGGACAGGGATCGAGAGAGCAGGTTGTCTTCCGAACACTTTGAAGGATCTTGTCCACATCCTCAGTACTAACCGACTCAAACTGATCCAGTTTAATAGAGTCCACGGAGGCTC
>NW_024832445.1:0-410 GCF_019175285.1 Sceloporus undulatus
CCTTTCCTGCCCTGGCACTTTTCCTGGCCAAGGGGAAACAATGCCCACCCCACGGCTGGACACAAGCGCAGGCTTCCCACACACCGCCCCCCCATCTGCTCCCCATGCCACTCCAGCTTACCTGTTCGGCTGCCCATTGTCCCCATCCAGACATGCTCGGGGAGGGGGACCCCGAATTTTCCAGAAGCCTTATTTTGGCCCTAAAAATACCTGTTGCCAGCCACTGCTGGGCACATGCCGGGCCCCTTGGTGCCCATGGGGCATGCGGCCTGTTTCTTGCTCCCCCAACATGAAAATGGGGAGGCGATTGGGTGCTCCCCCAGCCCCATTATGTGCCAGCAGCCACAGGGACCAGGGACTGCCTTCCAGCTTGCCCCCAAGAACTGTCACCCTACAATTTCCAGGCCATC
>NW_024832445.1:510-1342 GCF_019175285.1 Sceloporus undulatus
TGGGCCTGATCCTGCCCCCAGCAAGCAGGAAACGGGTGGAGGCTTTCCTGGAGGAGGAGGACATGGTGTCTTCTGAGCATGACGCATCTCTTTTTTAAGAGGAGGGGGATTCCTTGCTGGGGGCAGCGGGCAAATGATGTAGGGAGCGCTTCAACTAATTTGGGGGGCCATTTTGTAGTCCTCCTCAGGGTTGGGGCTCCCCTCCATTTCCCCTCCTTCCCCCAGAACTGAAAGTTGCCTTCACTTGGGCCCATTTCTCATGGGGTGTGATTATGGCATATTTTTTCAGGCTGTTCTGCTGCCACCACTCCCTCCCACACAAAAACTGGCACCTGGGGGGGGCTTGAGACAATTTCGGGGGATCCCCAGGCACTGCCCCCCCCCCCCAGTTTGCCACTGGTGGGGGGGCTGGCCTTTCCTGCCCTTTCCTGCCCTGGCACTTTTCCTGGCCAAGGGGAAACAATGCCCACCCCACGGCTGGACACAAGCGCAGGCTTCCCACACACCGCCCCCCCATCTGCTCCCCATGCCACTCCAGCTTACCTGTTCGGCTGCCCATTGTCCCCATCCAGACATGCTCGGGGAGGGGGACCCCGAATTTTCCAGAAGCCTTATTTTGGCCCTAAAAATACCTGTTGCCAGCCACTGCTGGGCACATGCCGGGCCCCTTGGTGCCCATGGGGCATGCGGCCTGTTTCTTGCTCCCCCAACATGAAAATGGGGAGGCGATTGGGTGCTCCCCCAGCCCCATTATGTGCCAGCAGCCACAGGGACCAGGGACTGCCTTCCAGCTTGCCCCCAAGAACTGTCACCCTACAATTTCCAGGCCATC
>NW_024832446.1:0-1342 GCF_019175285.1 Sceloporus undulatus
ACCAGCAATTGTGATAAAAATAAAAATACATAATATATATATATATAGACCAAGAAGAATGCTGGGAAGGGCATATGACAGGATGACAGGACTATGGAGAGTGACATGCAAAGACAAACGATTGGACCAAAGCAGCACCATGGCAATTTGGAAGAGCTGTGCAATAACCCAATATGTTTGTGTTTCCTAAGCCCAAAATGCACTGCGGAAATTATCCAGTTTGAGACCACTTTATACCTTGGCTTAATGCTAGGGAATTCTGGGAACTGTAGTTTTGTGAGACATTTATCCATTTTTTTCAGAGAGTTTTGGTGCCACAATAAAGTGGTCTCAAATTGAATTATTTTTGCAGTGTGTTTTGGACCCTAGACTAATGGAATTGTGGTGTCTTACAAGTCTGATGTCATAAAGTCCTTACTCAGGAGGGGGCTTTGGATGGTGTGCAGAGAAGAAGGGAATACCAACCACCACAGCACCTGACAAAGGACATCCACACATGTAAAAGACACTTACATGTGTAGATGTCTGCAACTGAATTCTTGCCTCCTCTTATAATTGTAGATATGCTGTTCCTTCAATCATGGCCTTTTAAAGATATTTTAACAGTTTTAGTAAGCAAAACTAAACAGAATCCATTCTCTTATCTGGAAAAAAAATCATGATTTTACCTTGGACAATCTTTTTATATGCTTTTAAAAATATGAATCCCTCTCACTGGATTTATGCATTACATTTACACTGAAAAGGAAAACAGTGAGATTGTTTATTCAGCAGTTGTGTTGATCTTAATGAGATTCCATCTTAAGGTCAGACATCTCTTTAACTGTTATGCTGGATCAGGGATTCAATACATCAAGGGAACTGAGCAGCGCCACAAATTGATAGCTTGGCAGCTCTCAGTCATACTGGCATTTCCATCAGCTCATCTAACTTTTGAGATAAATGGGGGAAGAATTAAACTTATGGCCACAAAACAAAATCTCTCCAAAGTGAGACATTCAACACTGTTTGATGAAATTACATCTGCTTCAAGGTTACTTTATTTGTTCCAAGTAGTCTCAGTGAAAGAACCTGAAATCTTGCAAATGGATTGTGAACTATATTGAGTTCAGGTGGAATAAAAGATGGTTCTACTGTCACCTAAGGCTTGAATATCAAGAAAAGAGCAGTGTGTGTGTTTGTGTGTTGTTTTTCAACTATTTGCAAATATCCTTCAAGGTCATTCTGTATGCTTTGATGAAAATGTTTGGACCTTTCAGAGAAGGGCAGGTACATCTCTTGAAAGTTTTTCCCCAAATAGCAATTGTTTAGGGGTGGTTAATCTAAACTGGAAATGCAATGC
>NW_024832447.1:0-1342 GCF_019175285.1 Sceloporus undulatus
TACAATATTTGTAAGTATATAATATTCAATTCATAAAAGCTATTAAAGAAATAAATAAACCTAAATGTCCAATTCTGAGACTAACTTCCAAGATCCGCTCTTTCACTCTCTCTCTCTTGATCTCCAACCGACACAATTCCCCCAACTGTCTCTTGGTCTCTCAGGCCTTATATCTCCTTCTCACGGAAGCTTCCAGAAGAACCTTCATCTTGCTCTCTGATTGGTCAAGAGAGCCTTCCGTAGCAGTGATGTCATTCTGTGTGGGATGGTGGGAGGGACTGGGATTCCAGCCAATGGCAGCCCTCAGAGTGTCCTCAGGAGGACTTCTTCTGTTCCTAAAAGAGCATTGAATTCATGGCTTTGAGACAGGGTTGGTCCTCCTTTTTGATGCAGTGAGGCTCCTGGTGAAGGCAGTTGGTTTGGAGCCACCATGAAAGGAAGCCATTCTTAATGGCTGAATATGTGGTCTTCCTATTTTCATTGCCAGGGAACGAAAGAGGGCCCTGGACTGTTCTCTGCCTTTTGTGGCAAAAGAACTTGACCAAACAGACTGGAAATCAGATACATAAATAATAAAAATTGGATGATTGGGAGAGACTGCCATAGACTTATAGCAGTTTAGTGAAGCAGATTGTCAGGACCTACATGGAAAGCTTTTCATGTGCTTAAAAAAGTCTCCCATCACACAAGAAATCTAGATGACCAGGAACAAAGATTGCAGCCTTGTCTTTTCCCTCTCACCCCTTTCTTGAAGATCCAGGGAGCTAATGAAAAGAGAAGGGAGGATGTTCGAGTATGTCCCACAATATTGATATCCTGAAGGGATCAAATCATATTTGGGATTCACCCTGTGCTTCCCTCCTTAATCGCTCTCCGAATGAGGGCTATTTTCTATTGCAGATCACCTTCTGAGATGTCGCAGTGTTCTTCACAGAAGAGGAGGAAAGGCCATTCTTGAGTCTGAAGCAGAAATGTTTATACAGGATTTGGAAACCATGAAATCCTATGAGGAAGGACTTAGGGAACTAGAGATGTTTAGCCTGGAGAAGAGAAGGTTAAGATGTGATATGATAGCCCTGTTTAAATATTAGAAGGAATGTCATATTGAGAAGGGAGCAAGCTTGTTTTCTGCTGCTCCAGAGACTAGGACCTGGAGCAATGGATGCAAGCTACAGGAAAAGAGATTTCACCTCAACATTAGGAAGGGCTTCCTGACAGTAAGGGCTGTTTGACAGTGGAACACACTCTTCTTTGGAGTGTAGGGAAATCTCCTTCCTTAGAGGTCTTTAAGCAGAGGCTGGATGGCCATCTGTCAGGGATGCTTTGAATGGGAGTTCCTGCA
>NW_024832448.1:0-1342 GCF_019175285.1 Sceloporus undulatus
CAGAGAGAAAAATGGGTCTCTCTCTCCACGGAGGAACTCCTGTGATACAGGAAGTGATACAGACTGGGGTATTCAATTTAGGAGATTATCCTCCTGTTGCATTCTGGTACTTGTAGTTTAGGAAGGACCATTTAGAATATTCAGCCAGAGAGCTCTTAAGCCTCACTGAACTACAAACCCCAAAATGCAGGAGAAGGCAGCCAGGGCAGTAAGAGTTTCTGAACCCCCTTTTAGAGTATAGTGTGATAATCTACTCTCCTGAAAATGAAATGAAGAAATCTCAGTATCGCTATTGAAATGTGATTTCACACGTTGTGCAATAGTGCAAATGAATCGTGATTGGCAAACCATTTACGTTTTTTTAAAAAAATCTTCTATTAGTCATTCCATTAGCATGACTCTTCCATGATGTTACAAGAACAACAGGAGGATGAAGTCGGGTGAAAAATCTTTCCCCCAAACATGCAAGAATGATGGTAACAATTAGGGTTGCCATAAGTCTGGACCTCCAAACCAGGACAAATGTAGGACAAATGTAGGACAAAATTTTCAGATGTAGGGCACATTTCTTTAAAATGGAGGACATGCGAAAAAATTGATTTTTTAAAAAAAATGTTACTATAAATGCATGTTTCTTAGGCATGATAAAAATGGAGGACATTTGGGCATTATTCCTAGACAGATGGCAGACATGCACTTCCCTTTCTGGCCACCCCCCTCCCCGCATTCCAAACAGCACATTTGGGCATTGAACATGGCTTTACTTAAGATGGCCTCTTGCATATTTCAGAGGCTTATTCGATAACCAAACTCTTTGGGTTTCACACTGAACATGCTATGCATACTGAATATATCAAGGTAGCTTAACAAGAAGTGGGTTTGCCCTCGGATTCAACTGTACTTCTCAGAAGTGTGTACTTGGTCAAGGGACTTTGGGTTTTCTTCACTGCGCATGAGTTTGTAAAAATCAGAGCAACTTACATTGGCTGTGCCTCAGAAGCTGGCTCATTTCATCATCATCATCACTATCCTCTTCCTCCTTCCCCTCTTCTTCCTCCTTGTCCTTCCTCCCTCCTCCTACTTCCTCCTTCCTACCTCCCTCCCTTCTTCCTCCTTCCTTCCTTCCTTCCTCCCTCCCTCCTTCCTCCCTCCTCCTCCTCCTCCTCTGCCTCCCGAGCCCAAGCAGAGGTGGAGGTGCCTGCCTGGCTTGGTGCGCTCCCCCGCCCACACGCCAAGGCAGCAGGCAGGCAGCCACCCACCTCCGCCTCGTGCGCCTCCGCACAACCGCACTAGGTGCTTGCCTTGGGCCCAGAAGGCAGAGGCAGAGGAGGAGGCAGAGGTG
>NW_024832449.1:0-725 GCF_019175285.1 Sceloporus undulatus
TAATAATAATAGTGCAAGGACCCAACAGGGGGAGGAAAAAATGTTTGCACAGGCAGCAAGTAAAAGGGAACATGTGGTCTGAAATGTCTCTACACTAATGCACAGAGTATGGGAAATAAGCAAGATGAACGTGAACTCCTAGTACAACAAAGCAAATATGATAGTGATGGTGAACCTATGGCATGCGTGCCAGAGGTGGCACTCAGAGCCCTCTCTGTGGGCACATGTGCTGCTGCCCCAGCACAGAGTTTGTCAGAGTTTGTTACTAGAAAGCCAGAGGGACACAGCACTTTGCAATAAGTAAGTGGGTTTTGTGTTGCAGTTTGGGCACTCAGCCTCTCAAAGGTTCACCATCACTGAAATCTGATATAATAGGCATCACTGAAACCTAGTGGGATGAGTCTCATGATTGGAATGTAGGAATAGAGGGGTATAACCTTTTTAAGAGAAACATATAAGAAATAGCCTTATATATCAGGGACATTCACACCAGTGAAGAGATCCAGGACATCAATCCTGGAAGCCAGGAAAAGTCAGAAAAGCCAAAACACAGAATGAACTCAGGCTTGCTAGAGAGGTTAAAAATAATAAAAAGGGTTATTATGGATATGTCTGCAGCAAAAGGAAGAAGAAAGAAATAGTAGGGCCACTACGTGGAGAAGATGGCAAAATGCTAACGGGACAGAGAAAAGGCAGAATTACTCAACACCTTCTTTGCCTCAGTC
>NW_024832449.1:825-1342 GCF_019175285.1 Sceloporus undulatus
CACAGAATGAACTCAGGCTTGCTAGAGAGGTTAAAAAGAATAAAAAGGGTTACAGTGGTGCCTCGGGTTACGAAATTAATTCGTAACGCGGCCGCTTTCGTAACCCGAAAAGCCTTCGTAAGCCGAATTGCCATAGGCGCTAATGGGGAAAAGCCGCGATTCCGTGCGAAAAAGCCGAAAAAAGCACCAAAAGTTTTTTCGTAACCCGAAAAAACATTCGTAACATGGACGTTGCCATTGTGACGTAAGCACCATGCTGCATCCGCACGGTGCCATGCATCGCTTGTCACAAGTGTGCCAGTGGCGCACTCGCAAGTCACTGTGGCGTCACACAAAGAACTCAGAAATTCCGGGTTCTTTTTGCTCCTCAGTGGCAATGCACCGTTTGGGGACTGTGCTATCCCTGAGGAGCAAAAACGGATGCCAGCAGACCGCCGTTTCTTGGTGGTCTCTCTCGTGCCTTAATCTTTTTTATAAAGTATATAAAAGTACTTTTACTCATAAATACTTGTGCATA
>NW_024832450.1:0-1342 GCF_019175285.1 Sceloporus undulatus
GCATGCTGGGATTGGCAGTTTTAAGGAGGGGTATTTAGAATTCTCAGGCAGAGAAGTTCAGCTCCTTAAAACTGCCAATCCCAGCATGCAACAGGAGGCTGCTAGAGGAGTCACACTGGAATAGTACCTCTTTAAGAGCATAGTGTGATAAACATCACTGACACAAAGTGACTGATTCTTACGAGGGCTCAGTCGCATGGGAGGGCATGTTGCTTTTAAGCATGGATGGTGTCCTGTTCCATATTACACGATTAGAACACTTTTATATTACTTTAATGCCCATGGCTGCATCCTCTGGAATTCTGGGACTTGTAGTTTAGTGAGGCACTAGGGCTCTGTTGCTGAGAATTCTAAATACTCCTCGCTACACTGCAAATGAGGGCCAGAGTGGTGTAGTGGTTTGAGCATTGGACTAGGATTCCAGAGACCAGAGTTCGGATCCTGGCTCAGCCATGAGAACCCACTCTGTGACCTTGGGCAAGTCACACTCTCTCAGCTACAGAGGATGGTAATAGCAAACCCCCTCTGAAGAAACTTGCCAAGAAAACCTTAGGGTCGCCATAAGTGAAAAATGACTTGGAGTCACACAACACAGATTGGGAACAATGACTACACATTGCCATCCACAAAAAAAGGAAACACAAAAGATTGAAGCAACTACAGGACCATTGCATTCATCTCCCCTGGTCAGCAAAGTCTCCTACCACACATGGAGAGAAAAATTCCCAAGATGCGGCTTGGTTCAGGAAAGGAAGAGGCACTAGGGACCACATTGCAAACATATGATGGTCAGTGGAACACACCAGGGAATTTGAACATATTTATATATATGTTTTTATAGACTACAGCAAAGCCTTTAATTGCATAGATTATGAAAAACTATGGATTGCTCTTAAAGTAATGGGAATGTTGCTATACTTGATTGTTCTGGCGCGTAAGTAACCTGTACTCAGAACAAGAGGCAACTGTGAGAAGAGAATACAAAGAAACAGAATAGAGGTCTGGCAAGGCTGCATATTATCACCCTTCTTGTTCAATTTGTATGCAGAAAATACCATACGAAAAGCTGGTTTACTCAGAAGAAGAAGTGAAGACTAGAAGAAGGAAAATCAACAATATAAAATATGTAGATGATACTATACTACTAGCAAAAAACTACCAACACTTGGAACAATTACTAAAGAAACTCAAAGAAGAAAGTGGCTTAAAGCTGAGAACTAAGGAAACAAGAATCATGACCACAGAAGACTTACATAATTTTAGCCTCAATAACAAGGAAACTTAGGTGTAATTTTGGCGGGCTACAGACGGGCAAAAAGGGATGTACTCATGACGTCATGAA
>NW_024832451.1:0-1342 GCF_019175285.1 Sceloporus undulatus
CTAGGGAGCATTTGAGGGCAAAAATCATTTTTAAAAATTGTGAGGGGTCTGTGGCCATATGAACAGCCACAGGGAGCTGCACATTCACCAGTTGTGCTCTACAAGAAGCCCCCAGCTGAACTCCAGGTAAAGATATAGGACGGGGAACACCTAGCTTAACAAGACTACATGTGAAGTAGGAATCCTAGTAGACCACAAGTTGAACATGAGTCAGCAGTGTGATATGGTAGCTAAAAAGCCAATGTGTTTCTAGGCTGCATCAATAGAAGTATAGTGTCTAGATCAGGGGTAGGCAACCTTTTTGAGCCGGGGGCTGGGTTGCTGTCCCTCAGACAACTGGGGGACTAAAGCCAAAAAATAAATAATTAAATAGTTGTTTAAAAATTTAAATAAATAAATAAACCAGGACAAATGTAGGACAAAATTTTCAAATGGTGGACACTTTTTTAAAAAAAGTGGAAGACACACGGAAAAATTTGCTGATTTTTTAAAAATGATAATATAAATGCATATTTCTGAGGCTTCTATAGGCAATTGCCCCTGCGTGCGAGAGGCCAAAGGCCCCGGCGGCAATCGGCGGCAGGACCGGGCTGGGGCCAGTCCCAAGGCCTCGCCAGGCCGCATACGGCCCATGGGCCGCAGGTTGCCTACCCCTGGTCTAGATCAAGGGAAATAATAGTGCCGCTCTATTCTGCTTTGGTCAGGCCTCACCTGGAATACTATGTCCAGTTCTGGGCACCACAATTCACAAAGTATGTTGACAAGCTAGAGAGTGTCCAGAGGAGGGTGACCAAAATGGTGAAGTGTCTGGAGGACATTCCTTATGAGGAGTGACTTAGGGAGCTGTGTATGTTTAGCCTGGAGAAGAGATGGTTAAGAGGTGATATGATAGCCCTGTTGAAAGGGTGTCACATTCAGGATGGAGCACACTTCTTTTTTGCAGATCCAGAGAATAGGACCTGGAGCAATGGATGCAAGCTATAGGAGAAGAGATTCCACCTCAACATTAAGAGAAACTTTCTGACAGTTAGAGCTGTTTGTCCGTGGAACACACTCCCTCAGAGAGTGGTGGAGTCTCCTTCTTTGGACGTTTTTAAAAAGAGGCTGGATGGCCCTTGTGGTCTCTTCCAACCCTCATAATTCTGTGGTTCTTTACACTACCATGAACTACTTTGGTGGAATGAACCAATCTTCACTGTTTGAAACAGGAATGATTCTGGTCATCTTTGTTAGGAGGATTTTGTACAAATTTCAAGGTATGCAATACCTTAGCTCTTAATACAGTTATTACAATCTTTTTTTCCTAGCACAGCAATAGATGTTGAAATGGCAAAAGCTGTCT
>NW_024832452.1:0-1342 GCF_019175285.1 Sceloporus undulatus
TGGCTATTCACAAGATTGGTCAGATTTTGTTTAAAAGCCAATTGAAGCCAGATTCTCCTTCATCTCAAAATGGAGATGGATACATTTCTAAGCTTCTTTTTTCCTCCAGAAGTGAATTTTCAAATTTATGAGGAAACCCTGATTGAGGCTGTCCTGAGCCTCATTTCTTGTCTATCTGCTATCCCAGCAGGGAATGAATGTGGGCTCAGAACCTGGGGGCTTTTACATGAGTGGCTGTATTGTGACCTCACGTGACATATCACATTGTGATGCTGGGGTGTCTGTGTGCATTTCTGTGTGTGTGTGTGGGGGGGGTAGCTTGCTTTCATTCATTATGACAAGGCATGTTACCTCAGCCTGCATTTTGACCACCTTGGGTTTAAAATGTTATTGTTGCTCTAGATATGGTTACCGCCCCCCCCCCCCCCAAAAAAGAAAGAAACTAGGAAGCATTTTGACAGTGTGCAACCCATACAAGCAGTGTCTGGGCTGCTTTTGCCATCTCCTGTACAAGACCATCCAACCAAGTAGTTATTTGCATGAATAAAACAGTTGTCAACTCACCAATATGATCCTTCACAGGCCACCAACAAAATAAAATACACGTCTCCTCCAGAACAATGCCAACCACGCTGCTCTCCTCGGCTCTGGCATGTCATCGATGCCCCAGACAGCAAGTTCAGGAACTGAATTGTTTTCCTGGGAATAAGAAAAGAGTTAAATTTAATCTTAACACTATTTACATGACAGTTTCCTTTTTCCCCTTGCTGCTGATGGTGTTATTTTTGTCTTGCATGCTATGTTTCTTGGACAAAATACTGTATGTTTAAATAAGATAAATCCATCCAGCCCCTAAACTAGACCTTTTGGATGTATTCTCAGACACCAGGTACTTCCCCAAAGTAGCTGATGGTGTTTATTGTTATAAGGAATTTGGGAAGGTGTTTATTCTCTAGTACTTCAGAAGGACAGTGTGTCATGCCAATTCTTCTCAATGTTTTGTCCTTAAGACGGGGCAAAAGCAAAACCAAAGGAACATCCAGTGCTCAGATTAAGCTATTTCAAGTCGAGCCGCTGTCAATGCAGACTTTCAGAATAATTACTGTAATGCATCTCCAAAGGAGGCCCCCAATTGAGTAATGGATTAGTCTTTTATTTCCCTAGCATGCAAAAAGAATTCATATTATCATCTGGATAGCCCAGAAATAAGGATGGCTGGAAAATAAGGGTCCAGAATGATGACTTGTTGTGTGCTTTCAAGTTGATTTTGACTTATGGTGACCCTAAGACAACCTTGTCAAGGGGGTTTCTTGGCAAGATTTATTCAGAGGGGGTTTGCCTT
>NW_024832453.1:0-1342 GCF_019175285.1 Sceloporus undulatus
GTGTCTCTTGGGATCCCCCTCTCATTCGCTCTCTGCTCCTCCCATCTTTTTTTCTGACCCCACAAACCACAACAACCCAACAAGGGAACCAGTTTAAGGTGAGGGGGCACCTTAAGGTGCCCTGGCTCTGCCCATGCCTGGGGGGCTGTGACTGTGGCCATGGCTGGTTTCCAGAGGGGTAACCATCCTTCTCTCCTTCCACCTCCTTGGCTGGTACCTCCAAAAAGTGAAAGCATTTGGAGTCTTCTTTATTTCTTTCCTTATTATAGTATTTATACTCCACTCTTCAGTCCTAAAGGCCCTCAGAGCGGCTTACAATTATTATTTTTAATTAGCTTGCAGGCTTACAATCTAAAAAGAGTCATGGAATTCGGTAGACTTTAATGGTTTGGTCTGAGGTAATAAGTCACTCCCTCTTGTATTGTCTTCAGATGTACCAACAAAATTGCATTCAGCTTTACTATTCTCATCTGCAACTGCTGGTTGCTTGATAGTCTTGCCTTCTGTATTTTCTCGTTTTTTAACATACTGCATATTTTTTCAAATTTGCATTGATCTTCTGGAAAATGTATTTCTGTTCCAATTATTTTCAGCCATGAATGGTGCTCTATGTAAGCAGTATATCTGAATTAAGAATAAATCCCATATAGTTTACTATCTGTTGGAAGATGAAAATGCCCACCTGGCTTGCTTCACGGAAACTTAGCAGTGTGACCTGGGCTTAGGTCCTCCCAGCTAAGTACAGCCGAGGGAAAGTTGTGTATACCTAATCTTTTTATATTAAAAAGATGTTCCTTTCTTTGCTTTCATGGTATTTTACTGTGAAATATACTTCATCAGTTTTGACAATTATTTTTAATTAGACAGTTCCCTGCCCTCAGGCTTACAATCTAAAAAGAGAGGACACAAACAGAGAAGGGGATGGTGGTGGGGAAAAGGATCAGGTCCAGCAGTTCTCTCCCTCTGGGGGAGGCCTGGACCAAGGCAGATGAACTGGAGGGAGGGCTCTGCTTCTTAATCTAGGCCAGGCTTGATGGAGCTGGCCCTGGTTTTTCACTCCCTCCCAGGCTGGATGGTATCAGTTGCCATGGAGGGAGGGCTCTTCTTTTTCAGGCTAGGCCCAATGGAGCTGGCTCTGCCTTTTCATTCTCTCCCAGGCTGGATAATGATGTCTTCCTGCCTGGCTAGTAAGGCCTTGGGTAAGGCCAACTGTCTCACATAGTCGTCCTGCGTCAGCATTGGAACGAAGAGCTGGTGATACATTTCCATCAGGGCTTAATGGTAGCCAAGGATCTCAAAAGCTTTATAGTTTAGTTCATGACCTGGAGTGGTAGAGAGGGAA
>NW_024832454.1:0-1342 GCF_019175285.1 Sceloporus undulatus
AAAAAAAGATGATTTGCAAGCCCTGGTTGTTTTTAGATTGCTTTTTTAAATCTACAACTCCCACAATCCCCCATCTGTCAACTGTTTAAAAGCTTGGAAAGAGTCCATTTTGGACTGCAATTCCCATTCTCCACACAAAGCCAACATGAGATTCTGGGTGTTATAGTCCAAACAACAGCAGGCACACAACAACAACAACAACAAAAACAACAACAACAACAACCTTAATGGGCTACCCCACTAGGCTGCTGTCAGTATAGACACACAAAGTAGCCACACTTTGAACACCCAATTACTGCCCAAATGAAGATGATGACGATGACGATAATAATAATTTATAATAATAATAATAGATAAAGATAAAATGTTAACTATACTTTTCAAATAATACAACATCCCAGCCCAAGCTTGAAGATCTTTTTGTTTTAAATGCAACCCTTTTTGGCATGCATGCAGCCAAACTGAATGACCCTGGGTCTGAAGGCCCAGGAGCATCAGGGCAAAGAGGGGTCAAAATTTGGCTCATCAAGTGGCAAGTCCTGACTTTTGGGCCCCAGTTGCACCACTCCAGATTGGGCAATTGGTGTTTTTGGGATCCAAATGATGCCTGTTACCATCGCAGGAGCGACAGCAATCCTGCTGCAGTGGGTGGGAGCACTGGACCGGTGCGCAGGGCTGGCGCTGGCATGTGATGGTCCGGTTGGTGCAGATGCAATTTCGGCATTTGTCCGAAGGGTCATAGAAGCGCTCCATGTGCTGGTAGGAGATGCCCAGGTAGAGGCAGCCGGCTGGGGGTGCTGTGGAGGGGAAGAGAGGAGGACAGTGGGATGGGATGCAAGTGGGAGAAAAAGAAAGGACAATATACTACCTGTTAGGGGCATTGTTGCACCCACACTGGATCTCTCCTATTCCTTTCTACAGGTTGAGTCTCTCTTATCTAGAATCCAAAAATCCAAAATATTCCAAAATCCCATAAAAAAATTTTTTTTACAGTCAGCCCTCAGTATCCATGGATTCTTCATCCACTGATTCATAGATTCATAGAACCATGTTGTTGGAAGAGACGCCCAAGAAGGCCATCCAGTCCAGGCCAATTCTGCCATGCAGGAAGACACAGCCAAAGCCCTCCCTGTGACAGAGGGCCATCCAGCCTCTTCTTAGAAGAAGGAGACTCAGCCACACTCCGAGGGAAACCATCCACAGCTTGAAAATATTCAGGGGGAAAAAGAAATTCTAAAAATCAAACCTTGATTTTGCTATCTTATATAAGGGACACCATTTTATTATGCCACTGTATTGAATAGGACTTGAGTATCCATGGATTTTCTATCCACAGGGGGTC
>NW_024832455.1:0-975 GCF_019175285.1 Sceloporus undulatus
GCCAATTCTCAGAAGTTCTTTCAAACCCGTTCTTAAAATCTGTCAGGTTCGTGGCTGTCTCCCAATCCCCAAGGCCCCTCTCCTTTGGTGTCTCTCCAATAGTGCCTCACTAAACTACAAATTCAGATATTCTACAGGATGTTGCTATCACAATTAAACTACGCTTGAAAGGGATCTAGGACTGCTAGTAGACCACAAGTTGAACATGGGCCAACAGTGTGATGTGGCAGCTAGAAAGGCTAATGTGATTCTAGGCTGCATCAATACGAGTATAGTTTCTAGATCAAGGGAAGTAATAGTGCCACTCTATTCTGCTTTGGTCAGGCCTCACTTGGAATAATTCTGAGCTCCACAATTCATTTAGAACATGCCCAGAGGAGGGCAACCAAAATGGTGAAGGATCGGGAAACCATCAAGCCCTATGAGGAGCAGCTTAGAGAGCTGGGTTTGTTTACCCTGGAGAAAAGAAATTTAAGAGTGGATATGATATCCATGTTTAAATATCAGAAAGGGTTGGCAAGGATGGAGCAAGCTGGGTTTCTGCTGCTACGGAAAAAAGGAGACACCTCAGTGAATGCAAGCCACAGGGAAAGAGGTTCCACCTAAACATTAGCAGGAACTTTGTGACAGTAAGAGCTCTTTGACAGTGGAATATACTCCCTTAGAGTTTGGTGGAGTCCTCTTCTTTGGAGGTCTTTAAACAGAGACTGGATGGTGCTTGGACAGTGTATTCCTGCATGGCAGAAGAGGGTTGAACTGGATGGCCCTTGTGATCTATTCCAACTCTATGATTCTATAATGCTAGTGGATTCCGGTTCCTTACCCACTGAGGCCACATTCTCATAGGTCTCCATCATTATATAATTGTACATAAGCCGCTGCTTCTTCGTCAAGTGTTTCCATTCGTCCTCGGTGAAATACAGTGGTACCCCGGGATACGAATGCGCCGGGTTACGAATTTTTCGGGATACGAAA
>NW_024832455.1:1075-1342 GCF_019175285.1 Sceloporus undulatus
AACAAACTCCTGCCTTCGAGATCCAGTTTGTCTCGAATCCTTTCAATATAATATAAAATATAATAAACAATATAATTTAGGCCATGGCTGGGATATAAGGATGGATTATGATACTGACTATCCCAACACATACAGTACATTTAGCCACCAAAGAATTATAGTGCATTTAGACATTTCTTGCCACATTTTAGAATGAAATGTCATTATTAAAAAACATTTATGGGGAGCATTGTGGGCTTGAGGGCCACTGGACCCACCCCATATTTA
>NW_024832456.1:0-274 GCF_019175285.1 Sceloporus undulatus
CAGCTCAGCTTGGCCTCGGGAGTCATCTCCGCATTACTTACCTGAGGCCTCGAACCGGCGACCCGCTGGCCATAGAGGCAGCTCAGCTGGGCGGGGAGCCACGCTGCTTCACCGAGGATGACAGCTCTCCTCGTGCTCTTATCCTCTCTGCGGCTGCGTGTGACGTCACTTGGAACACCCGCTCCAGGCCTTGCTCTCCGCCGCCCTCTGCTGGCTGCTCTAAGGCTCTGCACCCTCCTCAGACACCAAAGGAAAACACCAGCAAAGAAACTAA
>NW_024832456.1:374-1342 GCF_019175285.1 Sceloporus undulatus
ATTCCTGCATGGCAGAAGAAGAGGCTGGACTGGATGGCCCTTGGGGGTCTCTTCCATCGCTAGGACTCTAGTATTCCAAACATGGGGAAGATGAATTAGAGCACCCAGTTTCTAGGGGGAAATAAATCATTTCATTAATATTTAATAAATTGCTGGTTAATAAATAAGAGTAATAAATTATCGCTCCAATTAACCATCATATTAGATCTGCTCCAGAGCCTTCAACGGCATTCTTTCCAGCAGAAATGCAGCAATAGACACATCCCTGGCTAGCAAGGCCTTCTGCTCAATGCTAGGGTGGACACCCACCATTGTGTCAGGCTGGTGACTGGCAGTCGAGCCCAGTTGGCAAGATTTATATAATGATTGGAAGGCCGATCAATAAGCTTTTCTATAGATTGAGCTCCTGCTCCGCTTAGTCTCGGAAGCAGCTGACTTTCCAGGACGCATGGAAAAATCTATGAGTTAATTATGATACAATCCCAGGACATCATAGGAAGGGCAAGCTGCTCTGTCTCTTCTAAAGGATGAGGGACCCAGCAAGGTCAGCCTTTAGATGTAGGCAGACCATGCGCTGAGTGTATGTAAGCATGTGAGCTGTTGAGCAGTACAGGTAGAGTCTCTGTTCTCCAAAATGGTTGGGACCAGAGGCATTTTAAATTCAGATGTTTAAAAATATTATTTTGTAATACCTGTGTTTGCAGATACAGTCAGCACTTGATAGCCATGGATTGTTTATGAAAATTCTCTCTCTCTCTTTCTCTTTGTACGTACCGTTGGCCCTCCGTTTTCGCAAGGGATCCGTTCTGGACCCCCCTGCGAAAACCAAGGCTCATGCTTATTCATGCCCCATAGGCTTGAATGGAGCAAGCCCCTGTGTGCATGGTAAGGGCGCATGCACCATTGCAAATAGCAGAGGTCGCCCCTCCACATATATTCAAGGGCACGGATCCCAGATCCACGCATTA
>NW_024832457.1:0-1342 GCF_019175285.1 Sceloporus undulatus
AGGCAGTAAAGATGGCCAAAGTTGTTTATGAGGAAGATCACACAAGCTAGGAAGGGCACAGCAGTTTGCTTTTGCTTCAGCCTCCTGGGAGGGGCCATATCCTGTCTCCTTCTCTCCTCTCCTCTCCCCACTTTTGAGTTGATGGGATGCAGACTCCATTGCACTCAGGAACTGAAGTGAGCTGAGAAAGGGGAAAGTGGGAGGAGGATAGACCAACTGGGACATTTTTAAAAGCCCCTGAATAAGTGGGGTGACAGAGGATTAACCAGGACTATCTCTGCCAAACTGGGACAGTATTTTATTTGCTCCCTTTCATAAATTGGCCCAGCAGCGACGTAGATGAAGCTAATATGATAGTGACTCACCAAAGAGCTCTTGTACCTCTCCACCCTCTTTCTGTTGGAGCCCAACTTCCTCCGCTTGGCCTCTGTGTTGGCCATCAGGTAAGGAGTCCTGGTGGCCCTGTACTTGGTCACTTCCAGCAAGAGAGGCCCCAAAGCCGTGTACAAGGAGGCCGAGATGAAGTTCCTGTAAAAAGGGACCAGGGTTAGGATCGGCTTGGCAAGAAACCCTGCAGCACTCAAAGACACAGAGAAGAGTATCCTGCTGGTGACATACGCAGGTGACATATGCCTCCTTTGGGCCGATGCAGAGGTGGGCATCCCCTTCCTCCCTCTGCACCAAACAAAGCCCCTTGGACCTAGCATAGATTCACTGCAGCTCCCCTACACATCAGATACTCCATACCTTCTTAGAGTGGTTGGAGATTAGGGGATGGGGAATTGGAGAGGGCCCTGGTTATGTCCCTGTAGCTAGATGTGAAATGAGTGCATCATAACTAAATAAATATATCATCCGCTGAAACCTCCAGAGGTCCCCAGTGTTTTCCCCCAGCATCAGCCCCTTTCCCAAGAAGGCTGCATCTGCACTATAGAAATAAGTCACTTTGACACCACTTTAACTGCGCAGTGCTATGGAATCCTGGGATATTACCTTTGGACACTTAGACTTCTCTGCCAGAGAGCTCTCATGCCACAACAAACTACAAATCTCAGGATTCCATTGGATGGAACTAGAAGAGTTAACATACTTTACAACTGGATTATTTCTGCAGTGCAGATACTGAGTCAGTTGTAAAAGGGTAGAAGACCCAATTCTTGTTTTTATCCTCCTCATAATGGTTTTCCTTTAAAACAATTAAATAGTTTGTTAAAGGGGGTGTTCTCACTTAAGATTTGAAACGATTTAAAATACAACGTTTTTAATAGATCCGATTCAAAATAACCCTGGTCTTATTCCGCGTTCCGAATCGCTTTTATTCTTCGTTCCCATCTGGTTTTTT
>NW_024832458.1:0-1342 GCF_019175285.1 Sceloporus undulatus
ACTTTTGTGGATCTGATTATTTGCAGATTTGATTAGTATGCTCTCTCTAGGAATATCTAAGTCATCCAGTGCAATTCTGCTGGAAGTTGACCATAGAATTGTGCAGGAGAACCTAGATGTTCCTAGAGAGAACTCTTCTCTAGACATTTGTGGGTCCTCCAGCATGATTCTATGATCCACTGCTGGCAGATGTTGACCATAAGATTTGAAGGATTTGGAGATTCCCAGAGAGGTTTTCTCTTAGGCAAAAAGAACAGTGGTTTTTTTGTTTGCGGTTTTTCCACATTCATGCCAGTCCTTCACCCACTGTACTTCAATTGGGAAGAACAACATGCATCTTCTAACCTTCTAACTATAACTAAGGAGAGCACTTAATGTATCTCACAAAGGGTATTGTAGCCTATGAAAATGTGAAGAGGAACCTATAGTCTCAAAAGATTCCAGATTCCAGCATCAGCCTGTGAAAGGTGTGGAGACTCTCTCCCCAAGCTCCATTCTCTGAGCTATTGGGATCCCCCAGCTTGTATTTCCATATGAAAATGCAAGCAGTAACAGGGAGAACCTGCTGATATCTGTCCTGAGACTGGAAACAACAGCAGGACTGACCAACTGCCCATTTTACATTCCCAATCCCAATAAGGAAAAAGAGTACACTGGAGCAGGCGGATCTCACTGCTTTCTCAAGTCTGCAATCATTTACACCAGCATTCTCCTCTGGGAACATGAGCAGAATACCAATGTTACCTGAAAAAAGGAAGCCATTCACTTGTTACCTCCAATCTGAAAGAGGTATAGAGCAGGAGCAGAAGACTATATGACGATATCAGTGGAGGGACAGGACTTGGGCTTGTGATGACAACCACCTGCTTGCGATGACAACCATCCCGCTGACTTAATGGGGAGTGCAATTTGGCCTCCAACACAAATCCAGGTTTCCCCTGGCCTATGCCAGATCAAGTGTGTTGCCTTTAAAGTGCTAAAAGTGTCTTTGTTGTTCTGCCTACAACAGGCTCCTACAGCATCTCCCTCATTTCTTTAAATCAAGTCTCCCATTCTGAAATACATGCTTTTTATGACAAGCATACCTCCCAGCCAATTGGCATAGCAATTAAACATTCTCGTTTGCAACTAAACAGAGCTTTCCATAAACCTAGGAGAACCAGTCAAAACTTCCGGCCCTACTGTCCACTTGCAGTTTCCAAAGCAGACGGGCTCTGTCTGCTCAGAGGCAGTTTTCTATTTGCTGCTCTGTACACAAGCAGAGACACTGCACTAAGCAATTCACTTGCTGAAGGTTAAGGCTGCAATTCTATACCCCATTCATTAGTTGGAAGTAAATCCC
>NW_024832459.1:0-1342 GCF_019175285.1 Sceloporus undulatus
ATGATCTATACTATTCAGACTTCAGACATAGTGTACATGGTGGGCTGGGACTAGGAGCAGAACAAAATGCATTTCCTCCATTCCTAATACTGCTTCTTCCTCTGAGGCAGCACTCCTTCCTATTTTACTGAATGTGACAGAATGAGAGGTACCTACCCTATATGGAATCCTAGCTGCGGGTGATTTTTATGTGCCATAACACTCATTTTAGTAGGATAGTAGGAAGCTTTTACAAGGTAGAAGAGCTCTACTTTGACACTGAGTTAATGAATTAATGGTGATGGAGTGTAATCATGGTATGATTGTTTGTGAAATATATGAGAAAGTTCTGCATATATGGCTTGATACCTCTAAAATTAAGGAGGTGGTCATTAAATTTTGTACATTTTTATTGCCCTATGTTGCTAAAATGTAAAAATATTTATAGTAATAATGCATAGCATTTAACTGACTGAGGTAACAGGAAAGTATTTCCAACATAAGGGCTGTAATAGTAGGTGTTAGCGTAGCACATATCTGCATTTAAGCAAGCTGTTTATCATTCTTCTTTTGTTTATGGACTGGTTTTTTTTGCATATATTTTGCATCTTGTAAATGTTTGCTTTACATAATTTCTTTTCTTTCTTTTGGCTGTAACCGTTACTTGGTTGTCTAATAACATTTGATTAATTGACTAAAGAGATATCAGGAATCAAGAAACTTCAGGGTGAGGACTAATGACAGATTGATGTCCCTCCACAACAGAGAAAGCTTAAATGACAAAATAAGCCAGCTAGGATGCAAGCTTGAGCTGGCAATTCTTCTCTGGACAAGGAGATGGTGTGAGACTATCTTTGCGTGCTCTGAAATGCTACTCCTCGCAAGAAGACTGCAAGATTTGTAGCAATCTAAGGGCTGAAACTGATGGAAAAGAAAAAGTGGCTTGATCCTGCATTTTCCAAAAGCAGGTCGAAACCCCACTATTCACACCACTCCCAAGGTGGGCCAAACACCCATGGGCAGTACACATGATGCAGTGTCAAGCTGCACTGTGTCATTCTTTTTTTTGTTCTCTCCCCACTATGTATGTGCACTGTTGCACCAACACACCACCTGTGGCCTCAAATTACCTCCCACCCAGATGCCATTCATTGGACGGCCACCCTTTTCATCGGCCACATAGTCGCATGTATGATGCACCGCCAGTACAGGGCCTCACAAGGCGCAATCATGGAAGCACCCTCTATATGCCCCCTTCATGTACCTTTACCCTATGCCTTCCTGTTGAACTGTCTGGTTTGTATATATTGTCATTACATCCATTGGAGTAGTCACACTTTCACTGTTTTTACTTTGCCGCAGC
>NW_024832460.1:0-1342 GCF_019175285.1 Sceloporus undulatus
CCTTCCCCTGGAATGCAAGTCCCTTCTCCCACCACCATATCTCCCCCTGCCCCACACAACCTCAATTGGAGCTCCGCCCGCAGTGATGTTATCCCCGGCCCAGGCATCCCCCGCATCCCTATCCTCCCCCCGCCCTTCTATGGCTACTGGAAGAGCAGAGGTAAGCCACCACAGGCATCCTCTGCTCTCGGGCAGATAAATAACCTGCTGAAACCTTCAGAGGTCCCCAATGCTTTTTCCCATCATCAGCCCCTTTCCCAGGAAGGCTGCATCTGCACTATAGAAATAAGGCACTTTGAGACCGCTTTAACCGCTCAGTGCTATGGAATCCTGGGATTTTACATTTGGACACTTAGCCTTCTCTGCCAGAGAGCTCTCATGGAACAACAAACTACAAATCCCAGGATTCCACATGATGGAGTCAGGAGAGTTAACACACTTTAGAACTGGATTATTTCTGCAGTGAAGATGCAGCCTGAGTCGGTTTTAAAAGGGTAGAAGCACCCATGTCTTGTTTTTACCCTCCTAATAATGGTTTTCCTTTAAAAAAATAAGTAGTTTGTTTTAGTCTCTAATTGTTATTCTTGTTGTTGTTTTTTTGTTTGTATGTTTGTTTGTTTCATTCTTGGTAATATGAGTTATTCTGGTCTGTCTCCTTCCTTCTTCCCTGAAAATCTATTAATAAGGAAACTGGGGAGACTTTTAAAACCTCCTAAAGGAGCCTCTTTTGGCCTTTTTGGGGGGACAAGCCTCCTCTTAGAAGAAGCCAAAGCCCAATGTTTGTGAAGAAGAATAATAAGGCTTGTATTACAACTATCCTCCCCATTTCTGATCCCTTTTAAAACCCTTGTTCCCTAGAAAGAGCAGAGCTGTGTAGTAAGAAAACCCTCTCAGAAAAGAGACACAAAAGACACACAAAGAGACACACTTCCTTCCTTCTGACTCTGGAGCCTCAGGAGAGAAAGAGAGGCCTCTGTTCAACTGAGGCCTCAGAGAAGGTTCCGGAACATTATTCCCCACAGTCACAAGCAGAACAAAATGGCCGCCAGAACACAAGATGGCTTCCTCTTCCTCAGCACTTGGCACTTGGCAGTTTGAGGCCTTCAGGGAAGCCAAAATGGAGGATGAAAGGGCTCCAAAGTCAGAAGGGACCCCAAACAGCATTTCCAAACCTTAACAACACCTCAAATCTTTCCTGATGCTATAATATAGAGACTCACTGAGATACTCTTTATAAATAGGTCTTTCCATGTCTTTATAAATAAATAAAATTTAATAATACTATGCTACTACTACTAATAATAGTAATATTAAGTTACAACCAGGAGATTTCTCCCTGTGG
>NW_024832461.1:0-1342 GCF_019175285.1 Sceloporus undulatus
TAATTATTTTCTCCAGCGTCTAAATGGGGAGGAGGCCATCCGTCGAGGATGCTTTGATTGAGATTTCCTGCATGGCAGGGGTTGGACTGGGTGGCCCTTGTGGTCTCCTCCAACTCTACGATTCTATGATTCTATGTGGAGAGTGCCTATTTTCCACACTGTTACCTGTCCATCTTTGCTTGGGAATTTCTTGTTCTAGCCACATTCAGGCCTAAATCCTAGCCTGTATCCTATCCTATTCTTAGTCCTGATCAGAAGAGGATCAATGAATCAGTTGGATTTATCTATAGATTGACTCACCAGTCACTTATGGTCACATGGGCAGAGACACTCTCAGAATTATGACTTCTCTGCATGCAGAAGGCTGCCATGGCAATTGGGTGCTCTCTTGCCATCAGCTCAATCCTCTGGTGCTCCCCGATCCTGGGATAAGGGCTGGATCCCATGGAAGGGGAGCAACCAGAGAAGAGAAAGCTCCTTTCCTCCTCTGCTTGACCAGGGGCCTCCCTGGGGGATGGAGGGCAACTGGTTTGGCCACTGGGAGAATGAGAGGCCACCAGGCTAGAAAGCCTGACCCAACAGAACCCTCTATTATCCAGTGTTGCTCCAGGTGGAATAAGACTACAACTGGCCATACACTGACACAGATTCTCCCATAGAGTTGTGGAAGCTATCCTGCATGGCCATTCCATTCCTGGTGAGAGTGCTGGGTGTGAGGTATTGGAGAAGCATCCAGCTGTGTTCATGTAACCAGAAGCAAAATGAAGACATCTTCCTCTGAGGGCCACTGGGGAGGTCAAGAGGTTTCAGCAAATGATGCACTCATTTCACATCTAGCTATGGGGACATAACCAGGGCCTTCTCCAATTCCCCATCCCCTAATCCCCCACCACTCTAATAAGGCATGGAGCATCTGTTGTGTATGGGAGCTGCAGTCAATCTATGCTAGGTCTAGGGAGCTTTGTTTGGTGCAGAGGGAGGAAGGGGATGCCCACCTCTACATCGACCCAAAGGAGGCATATGTCACCTGCGTATGTCACCAGCAGGATGCTGTTCTCTGTGTCTTTGAGTGCTGCAGGGTTTCTTGCCAAGCCAATCCTAACCCTGGTCCCTTTTCTCAGGAACTTCATCTCGGCCTCCTTGTACACGGCTTTGGGGCCTCTCTTGCTGGAAGTGACCAAGTGCAGGGCCACCAGGACTCCTTGCCCTCCTGATGGCCAACACAGAGGCCAAGCGGAGGGAGTTGGGCTCCAGCAGAAAGAGGCTGCACTCTTCGGTGAGTCACTATCCTAATAGCTTCATCTGTGTCACTGCTGGGCCAATTTATGAAAGGGAAGCAAAT
>NW_024832462.1:0-279 GCF_019175285.1 Sceloporus undulatus
CTGCTTGCATCCATGTACATCCAAGCCATTGTATTCCCCATCGCAACACACGGATGTGAGAACTGGACAGTGAAGAAAGCTGATGGATGGAAGATCAACTCCTTTGAGATGTGATGCTGGAGAAGAGTGCTGAAGACACCATGGATGGTCAAGAAAACAAACCTAAGGGTCATTGAACAGATCAAGACTGAATGCTCCCTGGAAGCCAAGATGATCACGTTGAGGCTGTTGTACTTTGGCCACATTGTAAGAAGGCATGAATCATTAGAAAAGGCAATG
>NW_024832462.1:289-1342 GCF_019175285.1 Sceloporus undulatus
ATGCTTAGAAAGGTGAAGGGAACTCATTTGAGATGTGGTGCTGGAGAAGAGTGCTGGAGATACCATGGATGGTCAAGAAGACAAACACATGAGTAAATGAGCAAATCAAGCCTGAACCCTCTCTGGATGCTCAGATGATCAAGTTGGGGCTATTGTACTTTGGCCACATCATGCGAAGGCATGAATCCTTAGGAAAGACAATGATGCTTAGAAAGGTGAAGGGAACTCATTTGAGATGTGGTGCTGGAGATGCCATGGATGGTCAAGAAGACAAACAAATGGGTTCTTGAATAAATCAATGCTCCCTGGAAGCCGAGATGCTCAAGATGAGGCTGTCGTACTTTGGCCGCATTGTGAGAAGACATGGATCATTATAAGACAGTGATGCTAGGAAAGGTGAAGGATATTTGATATGTGGTGCTGGAGATGGTCAAGAAGACCAACAAATGAGTCCTTGGACAGATCAAACTGGAACTCTCTCTGGAAGCCAAGGTGACTAAATTGAGGCTGTCGTACTTTGGCCACATCACGACAAGGCATGGATCATTGGTAAAGACAGCGATGCTAGGAAAGGTGAAGGGAACTCATTTGAGATGTGGCGCTGGAGAAGCGTGCTGAAGATATATCATGGATGGTCAAGATGACGAACAAATGGGTCCTTGAACAGGTCATGCACAATGTCTCCCTGGATGTCAAGACGACAAAGTTGAGGCCGTTGTATCGAATGATTCATTAGAAAACAGAATGATGCTATGAAAGGTGAAGGGAACCCATCTGAAATGTGGCGCTGATGGGTTTCCATGGCTGAGCAAGGATTCAAACCCTGTCGTCTCAAAGCCCTAGTCCAATATTCAAATGGCTATACCCCACACTGGCATGGATATGGCAGACCTCTAAACCTATACGAAAGCCAGCATGGCATAGTGGTTTGAGTGTTGGACTATGATCAGGGATATGATCAGACTAAGTGCCACCATTATAATGGGGCTTGGGCACGGCGGCGCAGCAGCACACACCATTCATTTTTCTAATGGAAGGGGGGGGTCCAGACCC
>NW_024832463.1:0-1342 GCF_019175285.1 Sceloporus undulatus
GAGTGCATGAGCTTTCCTAGACTTGTTATACGTGTTGTATATGTATATTACATCTGGAAGACCAAAGTTTGGGAACCACTGGTTTAAAGAACCCTGTTCTTTGCGTATGTGTATACACACACACACACACACACATATATATATATCTCAAGGAAGGAGATTTAAGTCTAGGAAAGTTCATGCTATTCTTTCATATACTGTATGTGTCTTTGTGTGTGTATACACACACGTATAGACTTGTTATACAGGTTGTATATGTATAAATGTTTACATACAGATATAATTTAACAGTGCCATGATTTATTGCAGGAAGGCTAACACTTACTATCAGCCTTAATACTCCAGGTTGTGTATTCTTCACTTCTATAGATAATTCTCCCCTAGATAAAGCATTACTGTACATGTAAACCAACAGCCACCAAAGACAAATGAACATATTGTACCGGTAATATTTAAGCCTTGCATTGAGAGAGAACACCGCCACCTAGTGTCTCAAGAGCGCTTTGAAATTCCATTGCAATGAATGAGGAATGGGGGGAAAGAGCTACCAAATGCTGCTGTCCAGAGGCTGCTCGCAAGCGCGTTGGTGGTATAGTGGTGAGCATAGCTGCCTTCCAAGCAGTTGACCCGGGTTCGATTCCCGGCCAACGCAACTAACTTTTCTTTTTAAAAATTGAATTGCAGTTTAACCTCCTCCTCCCCCCCGCCTTTGTATCTTTCCTTTTCTTAATATTCAAAGAGATCTTGCAGCACTTTTGAGGCTGACGGAAAGAGAGAAGTTGGTAGCATGAGCTTTCCTAGACTTGAGCCTACTTCCTCAGATGCATTTGGTGGATATGAGGAAGTAGGCTCAAGTCTAGGAAAGCTCATGCTACCAACGTCAGTCTCAAAGGTGCAGCCAGATCCCTCCTTATGCTCTTGGGGTGCCCTTGGGGTGCAATTAATATTTGGCGGCGTGGTTTCTTCTGAGAACCTCCATGACTGAAGCCCTTTCTTCCTCACGCATCTGAAGAAGTGGAGTCAAGTCTACTAAAGCGTATGCTATCAACTCTTCTCTTGGCTAAGTCTCCAAGGATGCTACATATCCGTTGGCATGCTATTTAACCCCAATCAATTCTCCTCCTCAGCAATGTCCTCCCAACCCATTGCAATTATCAGCTCTTTCTCCGATGAAGTGGCAGCTCTTAAAGAGTAACCACTCTTAAAATAGTATCTCTTCAAAAGAGTCTGGAGAAACAGCATTCCAAGGGACCTGTAGCACTCTTTGAGAATGGACTAAAAAGAAGTTAGCAGCAGGCATGAGTTTTGGTACCTTGAGCCTTTGTTCCTCATGCATCTGAAG
>NW_024832464.1:0-1342 GCF_019175285.1 Sceloporus undulatus
GTTGCACTTTCCCTCCCCACCGCC
The DNA here is from genome assembly GCF_019175285.1 of Sceloporus undulatus. Taxonomy (NCBI): domain Eukaryota; kingdom Metazoa; phylum Chordata; class Lepidosauria; order Squamata; family Phrynosomatidae; genus Sceloporus; species Sceloporus undulatus. The sequence goes on from NW_024832464.1 coordinate 25, forward strand.
GCGTGTCACTATTTCCCTTCTGTCTTATTTCTTTAATATTCGGTAATAGTTGCTATAACCCTCCTCACCACTTGGAGTCGCTATGTTTTCCTATTACTATTAGTTCTACTTGTTCTCCTCTTCCCTCTTTCTACTTTCCTTTCGTTTACCTCTTCACTTCCGCTCTCCTATTTCCTGTACTCCATGCGGTCCGCGTCCTTGAAAACGCCGAGCTAACAGGTAATTTTCTTTCTCTTGCTTATTTATTCCCCTACTCCTCTCCCCGCCAATTGTCTAATTTCCCCTCTTCTTCTCTTTTCTCTTATTGTTTCCCTAAATCCCTCTTTTATCAGTCCCTCTTTGTTCACTATCTACACTTTCTGCTCAAAGTACTCAAGTCTCTCAGATCATCTCAAAGCCCTCTCCGTCCGCTTCACGTTCTCCTCTGCTTCTCGTCCTCAATATTCGTCTGCTTCTCGTCCTCGCTTCCGTCTGCTTCTCTTCCTCGATTCGTCTACTTCTCGTCCTCGTTTTTCATCTGCTTCTCGTCCTCGTTTCCGTCTGCTTCTCGTCCTGGGGTCTGCCGAAAGATACCCTCTTCCTCCCTTTCCTCTCCGGACTGATCCGTTTCCCTGCAAATCCCTTCTTCTCCACTCCTCTCTCTTCTCGCTGCACTCTCAGCACTCTTGCTTGCCGCTCTCCTCCTTACTGCACCATCCTCCCTTCGTCAGGTTCTCTTATTTTCTTTCCGGACCGTCCTCTTTCATTCCTATATCTCCTGAGGGCTCCAGCAGTTAATAAGCTCCCTGAAATACAACTCCTTATTAATTCAGTTTTAAAGTCCCATAGCCCCGTTTCCATTACTCTCTCCCCCTCTCTGTTAGCTCCTTCATGGGGCTCCTCAATCTTCTGATGAAGTATTGCTCTCAGGAATCTTTATTTCTGATCCTACATACACTTTAAATTAAATCTTCTTTCTTCCCCTTTCGGGAGTCTTAAGGCGAGGTTGCTGCTGCGGTCTTTCTAATATGGTTTCAGCCACCACTCGCGGCCGCGGTTGCCCTTCGTCCCCCGGAGTCTCTTTGTCTCCCTCCCAAGAAACAGGGGGAATCCAAGCGAATCCTCCGGTATGGGGACCCCGCTGGGCTCCGTCCGGATCCCCTTTATCGGGGGGATATTTTAGCCATCTTTCACTGCCGAAAGTTGTTGTTTTAGCTGGCTAATAAGCCCACGAGTGGTATCGCTTGTCACCTGCCTTTGTGACTTGCGATTTCTTACCCCGCCATCTTCCCGGGTAGCTATATATGTAAAGAACAACATACCGGCCAAGGAGATTTTA
>NW_024832465.1:0-1342 GCF_019175285.1 Sceloporus undulatus
TCAAATCCGTTCCCTCCTGGAACACATTTGGAACACATTTAAGCGTTCTGAGAACCCGATTGGAACACATACGTGCGGTATTCTCAAATGCGTTCCGTTCTCATCACGTGATCAGAACGTTCTCAGAACGCAGTGCGATAATCTCCATTGTCTAGGTTGAATTTCTGTAAATTCTCCATGATCATTATCTTTGTTTTCTTTATATTCAGCAATAAGCCTGCCTTTGCACTTTCTTCATTGATCTTCTTTAGTAGTTACTCTAAGTCTGTGATGCTTTCATCTTTACAGACCTTTTGTTGCTGTTGACAATAATAGAACAATCCATCATCTTGGTTCAGAAGCAAGTTTTACCATATGTGTGACTTCCTCCAAGGCTGCAATTGGAAAGCTATGATTAAAAATGATTTGTTATTGTTCCAAGACTAGTCTTCCTCCATGTTTTGCCAAGCCTTTAAATGCACTCCTTTCTTCTCTAGGTTTTGTGATTATTTTTCTTTTACTCCGTCATTGTAACAAATGAAAGGGTGGAATCATCTTCAACAGGAGCACTCCTGGCTCTGCCATGTACACAAATCTCATTAAATAAACTTGGAGAAGTGTTTGAAATGCATCTGTGCACCTAAGAGATGTTGCCACCTCAGGACACAAATAATTGTATATCCATAAGACACTTTAATTTTGAGTGATGGTTAGTGTTCTATTGGTACTTTCTGCTGCCGTTTGGGCTATAAATCTTGAAGGGATATTTTCAATTTGTTAATTTTTTAAAAATGTAATCAATTCCCTTCAATCCCAGGAGAAAAGGCAGAGGAGAGGTGTGTTATAGGAGAGTCAACTTGATGTAGTGCATTGTGTGATGGATTAAGATGCCAGCAGACCAGGTTTTAAATCCCTGCTTGGCCATGGAAGCCCACTGGGAAAGTCACATACTTTCAGCCTTAGATGAGGGCAATGGCAACCCCCTCTGAATATATTGTGTCAAGAAAACCCTAGATTGGGGTACCATAAATTGGAATTGACTTGACGCCACATAACAGCAACAGAACTATGCTTCTAAAACAATGGATGAAGGCAATACACCATGGATCCAAGTCCTTTGTTCTTCCAATGAATAAAGTTCTGGCATACACATTATGAGGTCAGCAAAACACATGTGATTAGTTTGGCATCATGCAGTGATGCCCCTAAACCTGAGGGCTATAGTTGTGTCTGTGGATACTATATATATGACTATGATTTCGACAATACCAATGGCACTGTTGAGCACTCCTGAGACAGTTACACAGTGTAACAGCCTTAACTTTCCTTATTGTTAACTCAAAAAAGCTCTACCTGTATGATA
>NW_024832466.1:0-1342 GCF_019175285.1 Sceloporus undulatus
ACACAATCAGGAAGGTCATGGGCCTGAATCTATAAGACCTAAGCAAAACTTAGTTCAAGGTTCAAAGAATTTAAAGAATTACTAAAGCAATTAGTTGAGGTTGCAAAACAAAGTGATGATAAAGTAGAAATTTTGGAAACTGAATTTATAAATAAGGGGATGGAAAAAGATTTGGATAATTTGGCATTGTTAATAGATTCTGGTTTGTTGGCAGGCTGTGTGTTAATGGAAAACAAGAATACTGTATAGTAAGCAGGTCAGGATGAGTGAGTGAATGGAATTGCTTTTAAAATTGAGAAGAAAGTTGATTATTATATGATTAAGATGAATGTGTTTTGTATGTTGCAAAAAAATTAAAATGTTAAGATATAGAGTGGAATTGAGAAAGACACATTAGGATAGGAGAAATTAAATTTGTTACTGGTGGTCAGGGTTTCTGTGATGAAAAATAATATTTTGCCCAGAATGATGTTTCAATATCAGACAATACCTGCTTTAAAAACTGATGTATTACTTAAGCAAGTGCAAGGGGATGTGTTCTGTTCAAGCTTGTAAGACAGAGGGGAAAGCCAAGAGCTAACTACAAAGTGAAGAACAAGTTAAAGAATGTATGGTAAAATGAATTAATTTTTTTTGACCCTAATGGAGAGCTGGATTAATGGAAAAATATGTGCTCAAAGGGATTGAGATTTGTATTATTTCATGATTTTAAAGAGGATTTTTGATAAAATTAATTTCTAGAAAATGATGTACAAGGTTGTTACAAGGTGTTAAATAAATTGCTTAGAATCAGTAAAGGGATTTGAGATGTAGGATTTCAGAAAATAATATTAAATAAAATGGAAACATTCCACTTTTGGAATGATGGATGTACATTTGAAAAGAACCATGGAAGATTAATTTAATATATGATTACAGCAGCAAGATCGTTATATGTGAAAAGCTGGAAAAATTCAATACTGCCCTCTATGGAGGAATGGCTGTGGAAACTGATCAAATTAGTAGAAGTGGACAAATTGTCTGATCTGATTAGAGCATTGTTGTTAGTGGCATATTTTTTTAACCATCTGAAACTTCCCATGGACTTTTTATGAATAAAAACAAAATGAATTGGTAATTTCAGGGTTTGATGATTAGAAATAACAAGTTACTGATGGAAAAGAATCACTATAATTTTTAGATAGAGAGGTATAAATAACTATAGGCTTATATAACCTGAAAGGAAGATCAGAAGTCGTTTTTTAATTTTCTTTTTCTTTTTTTCTTGTAATTTTTTTCTTTTTCTGTAATTTTTAATGTACTTTAAAAATTCCTAATACAAATGTTGTAAAGAGGAAAAAAA
>NW_024832467.1:0-1342 GCF_019175285.1 Sceloporus undulatus
TTTGTCAAGTCGTTTTAACAATTTCTTATAGAATTTTCCTTTATTTTGTAGTGGTCCGTAAACACTCAATATCAAAGTCTTCTTCCCATTCCATTCGGTTTCAATTCCTATGTATCTTCCATTTTCATCATTTAGCATCTCTTTGGCCGGTATATTATTCTTTACATACATAGCTACCTCGTTTTTCTTTTTCTTGTCTGCACTTATGAATGCTTGTCCTAGTTTCGGGTTTCTAATATATTTAACATCTTGTAACCTTATCCTTGTTTCTTGAATGCTAATAATCTCATATTTTTCTTTTTCTAATTCATGAAAAATCTTCTTTCTCTTAAAAATTGAGTTTATTCCCTTCACATTCCATGAAAGGAACTTCATTTTACTTTCCTGCTTCTATATCTCTTCTCCCCCTTCTTCTCCTTCTTCTTCACCCTCTCTTTCCTCCTCTTCTCTTTGCCGTTCTTCTTCCAGTGCCGCTCTAATTATTTCCAATTCCAGTTCTTTATCTGTGATTCCTCCGACCGCGCCTTTTTCCTCTTCTTGCAATTCTTTTCCCTCTGTTACTTGCGTCTGTTCATCTCTCTCTCCTGGTGCTTGTCTTTCTTTACCTTTCTCTTCTAATTTCCATCTTTCCTTTTCTTTTCTTTCTCTATTTCTTACTTCCTCATCTTTAAACCATCTATTATAAAATATTCTTGCCTTTTCTGGCGTATCTATCTTCATTTGCTTCTGTCTCCACGTAAATGATATCCCTTCCAAAGGTTCCCATTTGTACCTTATTGACCTTTCTTGTAACATTCTTGTAAGTAGTGTGTAGTCCCTTCTCCTTCTCAACGTCTCTGCAGGGACATCTTTAAAGATTTTAATCTCTGCTCCATCTATATCTACTCTTTTATCATAGCTTTCCTGAATGATCTTATCCTTTATTCTTTCCCGTATAAAGTAAACCACTATATCCCTGGGCAGGTTACGGTTCCTCGCTGCCGTTGAGTTTATTCGAAAAAATTTTGTCCACCTCCGCGTCCACATAATCAGTTGAGGTTTCTAACAACTCTGCCAGAACTGGGATTATCTTTTCATACAAGTTTTCGTTATATTGTTCCTTTACTCCGCGAATTTTGATGCATTTTTTCCTCTCTTTGACTTCTTTCAGTTTTTGTAGATTTACTTCCTGTTTCTGTACCTGTTCTAGGTCTTTGGTAATTTTTTCCACCTTTTCTGTTCTTTCTTCTAGCTCTCCCATTCTTTTATTCATTATCTTTATATCTGCCATCATTCCTTTCATTGTATCCTTCAAATCATCAATGTCTCTTTTAAAGTCTCTTCTTAATTCATCTCTTGAGTC
>NW_024832468.1:0-1342 GCF_019175285.1 Sceloporus undulatus
TCCAGTCTTCTTTATATACATTCTTGGATCCATTCCTGATCGCTCTCTAGAGCTTGTCCATCTCCATCGTGTCTAATAACTTGATCATCCAGTCCTCTTTAGTAGGGATTTCTTTCAGCTTCCATTTCTGGGCGCAGACTATTCTTGCCGCTGATAACATATAAAATAATATTTTACCATATTTAATCTCTAAATCAAGATCAATTGTATTTAACAGAAAGACTTCAGGTGAGAACTTCAGAGTTATGGCATTTATTTTCTTGACGTCAAAGAAGATTGATTTCCAAGGTTTACATGCTTCTCGACAAGTCCATCACATGTGAGAGACTGAGCCTTGCTCTTTCCCACATTTCCAACACAGGTTGGTACAATTAGTATACATTTTGCTGATCTTAAGGAGAGTTAGGTGCCATTGGAAGTAAACTTTACAATAGTTTTCTCTAAGGTTCTGGCTACAGGTATATTTCAGTCGCTTGATCCACATACAGTATTTTCCCATTGGTCCAAATCAATAGAAAAACCAAAGTTTTGGGACCACTTAATCATATTGTCTTTGACAACTTCTTCTTCTTCCATATACATTTTAAGAATACATTCATACAGTCTTGACAATGAGGCATCTTTATTTAGCATTAACTCCCGCTCTAACTCAGAATCTACTTTACCAATCTCATACTGGTTTTGTCCATAAGAAATCGTTCCCTTAGCTGCCCGTAAAAGAACCACGATATTTGATACCCTTCTTCAGTAAGGTTTTCCCATGTCTTTATCTCATATCCATTATTTATCACCATCAAATCTTCATAGATAATCCAACTCTCTTTCTTAGGGTTATATTTAAAAAGGGCTTCATGGGCAGATGCCCAAAAGGGGATTTTAGGACATATTGGTTTTTGGTATTTTTTCCAAGTTCTGAGTAGAGCATGTCTCACAATGTGATTATTAAAGTCCCGGTTTACTTTATCCTTGTCATAAAGTAGATAGGAGTGCCAACCAAATCTCAAATTCATGCTTTCCAGATTTAATAAATCCTCCTCTTTTAGAATGGTCCAATCTTTTAACCACGACAGACAGGCTTCATCGTAATATACTTTGAGATTTGGCATGGCAAGTCTCTCTCTTGAATCCTGAAGGTATTTCATTTTCACTCTCGCTTTCTTACCCTTCCAGATAAACTTAGACAAGCCCTTTTGCCATTCTACAAATGGCTTTTCATTTACAATAATTGGGATAGATTGAAATAAAGAAAGAAATATTGGCAATATATTCATTTTGACCACAGCAATTCTTCCCATCAGTGATAGATACAAGGTTTTCCAATTGTCTAAATCCTTTTTAACAC
>NW_024832469.1:0-1342 GCF_019175285.1 Sceloporus undulatus
GGGGGGCAACCAGAGAAGAGAGAGCTCCTTTCCTGCCCTACTTGACCGGGGCACTCCCTGCTTTGGCCAATGGGAGAATGGGAGGCCACTAGGCCAGAAAGCCTGGCCCAGCAGAACCCTCTATGCTCCAGTGTTGCTCCGTGTGGAATTGGGCTAGGAAGCAAATGCCCACCTCTGCATTGGGCCAACGGAGGCATAGGTCATCTGCGGGTGTCTCTGTCTCTTTGAGTGCTGCAGGGTTTCTTGCCAAGCCAATCCTAACCCTGGGCCTTTTTCTCAGGACCTTCATCTCGGCCTCCTTGTACACGGCTTTGGGGCCTCTCTTTCTGGAAGTGACCCAAGTGCAGGGCCACCAGGACCCCTGCCCACCTGATGGCCAACCGGAGGGAGTTGGGCTCCAAGAGAAGGAGGCTGCAGAGGTACAACAACTCTTTGGTGAGTCACTATCCTATTAGCTTCATCTGGGTCACTGCTGGGACAATTTATGAAAGGAAGCAAATAAAGTACTGTCCAAGTTTGGCAGAGACAGTCCTGGTTAATTCTCTGTCATCCCAATATATTGAGGGCTTTTAAAATGTCCTCGTTTCTCTCTTCTCCTCCCACTTTCCCATTTCTTCAGCTCATTTCAATTTCTGCATAATGAATGCCAAGGAGTTTGCAGCCCATTAACTCAAAAGTGGGGGTTGGAGAAGAAAGAAGGGGAGAGGGACTTGGCCTTGTTAGGAGTCTGAGGCAGAAGCAAACTGTTGTGCCCTTTCCCACTTGTGTGATCTTCTTCATAAACAACTTTGTCCATCTTCACCACTTTCTGCTGTTCCTTGTCTACATGTATCTTGTTCTTTCCATCTGTGAAATGTTGGGAATATGGGAGAATGTCTCTGGGTCTAAATTGGGGGTGGCCCCATGTCCTTTAAGCCCACAGTGCTCCCCAGAACTGCTTTTTAAAAATGACATTCGCCTCTGAAATTTGGCAACAAATGGCTAAATGCACTACAATCTTTGGAGGCTAAATGTACTATACGTGTCGGGATAGTCATTATCCTAATCCATCATCAATATCCCAGCCATGGCCTAAATGATATTGTATATTACATTGAAAGAATTTGAGACAAACTGCACCTGAAAGGCAGTAGCTTTTTTCTTGCTAAAGGAATTTAAAGTTTATTTTCTGGACTAAATTCTGAGGTGATCAAATAATTTTTGGGATGCATCATGTGCTTCTCCCTCCCCTTTTATTAGTCATTCTCTGGATGAGGGCTATTTTCTATTGCAGGTGACCTTTGCGGATGTAGCAATATATTTCACTGAGGATGAATGGAAACTGCTGACGAAGAAGCAGAGA
>NW_024832470.1:0-1342 GCF_019175285.1 Sceloporus undulatus
TTTGCCTCTGAAATTTGGCAACAAATGCACTATAATCTTTGGAGGCTAAATGTACTATACATGTCAGAATAGTCAGTATCCTAATCCATCCCCAATATCCCATCCATGATCAAAATTATATTGTTGATTATATTGTATATTACATTGAAAGAATTCAAGACAAACTGGTTCTCAAAGGCAGTGTTAGGAAAGATCGAATTAGGAGAATTTTAATTAGCTCAAATATTTACGAGAGGCGTGTCCTAACAACGCATGCACAGGATCGTGTCCCTATATGTATAGCAGAGGTCGCCTAGTCGACCCCCAAGAGAAAGAGACTCGGATACCAATAAGGTGCAATTAAACTATCAGCATTTACTAAAGCCACACAACAAAAGGGATCACACACGCACCCACACATTCAATGCTATAGCTGGGAGGGGTGAGTTCGGGGAGTAAAAGAAGGAAGAGAGAGGCACTGTTGGGATTATTACCTTAGATGTCTTCTCCAGGAAGTCGGATGCAATGTAGGATGGATGGTGGATCACGGCCACTGGGACAGGAAAGGAAAGAGCGGCCGCGGTGGCTTAAGAACTGAGTTCTGGCGGGCAAAGCTAACTAGAGGCCCGGTGACAGTGAGCTTGGCTTCTTCGCTCAGTGATTTCAGAGGAGCTAGCTCCAGAATCTCAGGCTCAAACAACTTAATGCTCAAAAGCCCAGTGAGAAGCTGAAAATGTGGATCTTATATAGGGCTGAATGGGCCCTCAGGCGATGGCTTGCCTGTGAGACAAAGGCGTTGATTGCTTGGGCTTTGTCTAAGCCGAAAGCTGCACAATAGTTGGACAACGCATGAGGTCTGACCCTTTTCAGGAGAGCAGATACCTTGATGGCCGAGCCGTTAAGTTAATCACTGGCTCATTAAGAAGAAAACCACATCTAATCTCTTCCTTGTGCTGGTCCCTGCGAATCTGGTTTTGCAACTCCCAAAACTTCCCCTGAAATGTTTAAATCTCCCTTTTTCCTGAGACCATGCCTTGGCAGGGCAGCTGGCACATGGTCTCGCTTTTAGGTTAATGGCGGATCGCTGTGGTCAGTCAGGGGTCATGGCTTCAGACCAACATTTTATATAAATCCATACTTGGTAACAGCAATAGGTTTTGTCTTGCTAACAGAATTTAAAGTTTATTTGCTGGACTAAATTCTGAGGTGATCAAATAATTTTTGGGATGCTTCATGTGCTTCTCCCTCCCCTTTTTATTAGTCATTCTCTGGATGAGGGCTATTTTCTATTGCAGGTGACCTTTGCGGATGTGGCGGTATATTTCACTGAGGAGGAATGGAAACTGCTGACGAAGAAGCAGAG
>NW_024832471.1:0-478 GCF_019175285.1 Sceloporus undulatus
AATGTAATGGTAATAGTTGTGACATTTTGTAACTAGCAAAATCAGTATTATATTTTAATCTACAATATCATAGGCACAGCCTAAATGTATTTACATCTACATAGTTTGGTGTAGCTAAAGTGAAAATTTGGTAAGATTTGATGTTTTTAAAGAAAAAATTACCTACATATGTGGTTGCAGTGCCCAATTGTCCAACAATTCTGGACATAGATTGTTCAATTGATGTCAGACGTCGCTAAGCAAAAGGTTCAACCCGGAATTGCTTCTCTTGTCAATATTTCAATTTGACAATAAATTTCTCCATCATAAAGAAATTTCAATTGCTATAGCTAGATTAATCATTGCCAAAAAACTGGAAAACAGGTCATCTGTCCATGGATCAATGGTGGACAAAGTTCTGGGAAGGATGGTTAATGGAGAAGCTTGCAGATGATGCCAGGAGAACCTCTGAGGCAAGGAACTGCAACCAGTTCAAGGA
>NW_024832471.1:578-1341 GCF_019175285.1 Sceloporus undulatus
ATCATTGCCAAAAACTGGAAAACAGGTCATCTGTCCATGGATCAATGGTGGACAAAGTTCTGGGAAGGATGGTTAATGGAGAAGCTTGCAGATGATGCCAGGAGAACCTCTGAGGCAAGGAACTGCAACCAGTTCAAGGAAAAGTGGTTACCTCTTATAGAATATGTTAACTCCAATTCTCATGCTCATGTTCCACCACAGCACCATGGGAGAGTTTGGTTTGGAGTTTTTAATGAGATCTCAGTTCTGTAAATCTGTATTTTAGCTCATGTTCTTAAAGTAGAATAGTGATGTAATTGTGTTTTACCTTTTATAAACTAGAAAAAAGGAAAAAATTAAAAGATTTTTTAAAAAATTAAAAAATGAAAATGAAAAATAATTAACATTTAAAATTCCATTAAAAAAAACACCTGTGGCCTTTCTTTTCTCCTTCCACTGAGATGGACCCAGCTGATGTAATCTCTTCAGCATCAAAAGCAAACAACACAGCCTGGTTTTGCCAAAAGGCAAATGTTTATGGGGCAGTAGTGACACCCTCCCTTAGAGTAGTGTGATCCACATACCATGCACCCCCTAATGGCACCCCTCCTCATTTCCCCATATAGATATAATGAGATTCCAATACTTAAGAAGGCTTAAGTGAAGTGTTAATGTTAACTCAGCTGGTCTGGTTTAATCATGAATTGAGCACTCAGTTGGGCAGAAGGTGACAAAGGAACCCCAAAGAGAATCCAGATTAGTTGACAAGTGGCAAGGAGCCTCA
>NW_024832472.1:0-1341 GCF_019175285.1 Sceloporus undulatus
AGAGACCACAAGGGCCATTCAGTCCAACCCCTTCTGCCATGCAGGAACTCTCAGTCAAAGCATAGCTGACAGATGGCTATCCAGCCTCCAAAGAAGGGGACCACCACTCTCTGAGTGAAAAGACATTCCAGCTTAACATTAGGAGGAACGTCCTTGCAGTAAGGGCTCTTCAACAGTGGAATATGATGCTTTGGAGTCTCCTTCTTTGAAGGTCTTTAAACAGAGGCTGGATGACCATCTGTCCCAGGTGATGCTTTGATGGAGAGTTCCTGCATGGCAGAAGGGGGTTTGGACTGGATGTCCTTTGTGGTCTCTTCCAACTCTAGCATTCTCCAACAAAATGAGTGGTTGAAGACATTTTGTTTGGTGTCTGTGAGAGAAAGCGCTACAAATCCCAGGGCTCCGTTGGTTGATTTATGACAGTGATGGCGAACCTTTTGAAGTTTGCGTGCTGGGGGCGTGGCTTCTACCCCCAGGGGGCGGAGCTTCTGTCCCCCTTTTCCCTCCCCCCCTCGCATTTGCCAGCCTCTAAGGGTCCCTTTGGGACTCTCGGAGACCAGCAAATTGGCCTTCAGGTGGAGGGTCCATTGGTGAGAAAGGTTCCTGAGTTGAGAGAAAAACAGTCCCATGAGGCAGGAAGGGACTGACCTCCCCTGGGTTTCCCTTCCCACTTTGGGGGGCAGGAGGGTCTTTTGTTCTTCATAGTCCCTGCCTCTGGGAGCAAGATGGGAGGATCTCTCCCTCTCCGTTGGGAAAGAGAGCTAAACAAGGACATCTTTCTGCTACTCTGCTGATTTAACGTTAGATTTTAGGAAGCTTAGCTTTCATATTTTTGATATTTAAATATTTCTGTTTTCTTAACAAAGGCTTATGAAACTTTAATTTCCCTGCAGTCACTCTATTAAAAGCATACTGTATTCTGTAATATATATGTAATTACATGATAGCCTTGGCTGAAGAGCGGGGAATAAATAATAATAATAATAATAATAATAATAATAATAATAAATGTATTTCTATACCTCTTTTCCACATTGATCAAAGCGGTGTACAAAACAGAAGAATACAACAATACAGAATACAAAACAAAATGTGTGAATGTATGGGTGTGTGTTTGTGTGTGTATATCTCTATGTCTTTTACCTTTTTGAGTTCCTGCATGCAGGAGGTTGGACTGGATGACCGCTGTGGTCCCTTCCAACTCTGTGATTCTATGATCTCTCTCACAGAGACCGAGATAAAGAAGAAAAGGCCAGGAAAGGGGAACAACACCAGATACAGGGGTCTGTGAATGTGTGTGTATACACATATATATACACACGCACATCCATACACAGGTGC
>NW_024832473.1:0-1341 GCF_019175285.1 Sceloporus undulatus
CTCATGAAATGAAAGATTTCATATAAATGCTGAATTTAAAAATAAATGAGTCTTGAGATAGGAGCAGCTAGGGAGTAATATTAGTTGATTATGGATATAGACCAGCAGAAGGGTCTCTTGCCCAAGCCCTTTTGAAACTATCAAAAGGGAATTGCATTTTGAATGTAGCCAGTTTTAAAAGTTTTGTGAGGCTGGACATTTGCTGGCATCCATCCTTGTTAAGACATGTACCATTTAAGGCCTCAAAAGATCTCTGTCTTGGTTCCTTCCTAATGATTGCAACCAAATAAAATGCAGTGCATGTTATCTCTAATTCGTTTAACAAAGAATGCACTCCAGCAGTAGTGGCCAGTGTATCTACTATGGGCTCATGTTATGGAGACATTAATGGAATTATCCAAGGTGCTGGACCTATTTGGAATATAGGTTTTCGGCACCTTGGATAGACCTTTTTGTTGCAATAAATCCAGAGTAGATTCACAGTACCTCACCTAGAAGTCATGGCTGATCAGTGCACTCCAGATTGTTCAAGGATTGTGTAAGGAAGTCTGGGTTTTTGCCACTATCAGAACATCCCATTTACTGCTCTCACATGTTCACTTAAATCAGTTGAAAAGCTACCCGCTTTCCAATTTCTATCAATCTAAATTGGAGTGCACAACTTCATCCCTTTCCCAAGGTTTTCATATTACTGTTGATTTTCAGTGGTGTGGAAACAAAAAGAATACAAAAACCTGCCTGTTCCTTGCAAGCCTTGCTTGAGAAGGAAACATGTCTTTTGTGTGTATCTTCTTTCCCCATCAATGAGGCTGGAAGGTGCAATGTTGAATCAGCTCCACATATATCCCTTAGGTTGCCCAGCGCCTGGTCTCAATGAGCAATGAATATTCTGAATCACAATGTTGCACAGTTCATTTGAGGAGAGACAAGGTTACCGAAGCGATAGTTCATTGTGGAACGGAAACCAAAAGTCCAGAATTTGAACCAAGAACTGCTCATTACTGTTCCAAAAAACTTGAAACATTTTCACGCGGTGAAAAACAAGAACAAACCTGTGGGATTACAGGTACAAATGCGAGTGTGACAGGGCCATAGAATTATAGAATCATAGGCGGGCTACAAACCGCCATAAAGTACGCGCTCCGCGCGTACTAGGGTTAGGAAGGGCCGTAGTAGGGTTAGGAAGGTTCTTACCTTCCTGACGGCCCTTCCTCCCAGTACGCGCGGAGCGCGTACTTTTTTGCGGTGCCCATCCACATGGGCGCCGCCATGCTGACGTACTGGACGCTGTGCGTCCAGACGTGTCGCGGCGGAAGTGACGTCGCGAGGGCGCACTCCATC
>NW_024832474.1:0-1341 GCF_019175285.1 Sceloporus undulatus
ACATACAGTACATACATACATATATATACATATATCGTATATACACGTACACACAGCGAGGCGACAAAATGTCCCCGTGCCCTTTTACCTCAGAGGAAATTTCTTTCTCCCTCCCCCCAATTACCACCACCACCATATTTCAAATAAATAAAAAGTGTTGAGGATGAGGCAGGTTTCTGAGGTAAACCCTCCTCCTCCTCCTCCTCAGCGCCTTGTTGTGTTGTGTTGTGTAGTAGTGGCACTCGCTTTCCTCCTCCGCCTTCTTTCCGACACCTGCTTCTTCCCGAGATTTTATCACCCTTTAAAATTAAAAAAAAAAATGAAAATAAAATAAATCGACTAAAAGACGTCGCTTTTCTTATCAGCCCTGTCGGTTCTCCTTGTTGTTTTGCAGCAGCCCCTCCCGCCTCCTCTCTCTTTTTTTGGTTACTGTTTTTATTATATTGGGGGGAAACCACTTCTTCCCTGACCTCTTTCCCTCGCATCTTTCTAAATGGAGGGGGCCAAGTCACACTGTGAAAGGGTCTTGTGGCACCTTTGAGACTTAAAGAAGCTGGTGGCATTGAGCTTTCCTAGACTCGAGCCTAGGAAAGCTCATGCTTTTTAGTTCCAGTTCTTTCAGTCAGTCTCAAAGGGGCAACAAGGTCCCTTTACATACCAAGAGGACAGTTTACCTAACAAGCTTTTGCATCCTGATTTATATATACTTTTGTCATGATACCAGCTTCTTCCGTTCAGTCTCAAAGGTGCTACTAGATCCCTTTGCACACTGAATATATATATATATTATACACACACACAGCACACACACACACACACATTATATACTTTTTGCTCTTGCTCCACAGCTGCTTCTTATTCAGTGAGCCTCCAAAAAGGTGTCAACTAGACCATTACATCACGATAGATAGCAGATATGAGATATATATATATATATATATATATATATATATATATATATCCCCTGCTACCAGCATCATGCTTTCAGTAAGTCTCAAAGGTGCTGCCAGATCCCCTTTGCATCCTGATTTATATATAATTTTCTCATGCTCCTGCTGCTACCTGCTTCTTTCTTTCAGTGAGTCACAAAGGTACTACTGGATCCCTTTACACACTGGTGTATATATATTGCTCATGCTTCTGGTACCACCGTCTTTCTTACAGTTAGACTCAAAGGTGCTACTAGATCCCTCCTCCATCCTGATTTATATATACAGTACATTTCTCTTGCTCCTGCTACCCCTTTCTTCCTTTCCGTTAGTGGTGGTAGTAGATCCCTTTTGCATACTGATTTATATATACATTTCTCTTGCTCCTGCTAGCAGCTTCTTCCTTTCAGTG
>NW_024832475.1:0-1341 GCF_019175285.1 Sceloporus undulatus
CATGCCTTCTACCTTCAAGTCTAATCCTACTATATGTATATGATCAGCACACATATTAAACAGAATAGGTGATAAGTTTATAACAAACTGAAAATGTCGTTTGTGTTGCTAATGGCTAACTTTATCCCTTTCCTACTGCTCCAAGTAGAAATAATGGGTGTGAGATGTCTCATATCTTACAAAGAAGCAGAATTATGTCACAGAATGACTTGGGGCCCTTTCACATTTAAGAACTATAGCACTGTGATTCCACTTGAACTGCCAAGGTTCCATCTCATAGGACTGTGGGGCTTGCGGTTTGGGTGAAGCACTTGAGGAGCTCTCTGGCTGAGGATGATAAAGACCCCCATCTCCAAACTGCAGTCCCAAGATTCCCTAGGCTTGGGCCCAGGATTCCTGAAGGACCGTCTCTCCCCATACATTCCGCCTCGCACCCTCAGAACTTCTGGGCAGCAACTCCTGAAGGTGCCTGGGGCTAGGCTGGCCGTTACGGCCAGAAGATCCTTTTCCACAGCTGCCCCAGCCCTCTGGAACACGCTGCCCATAGAGCTCCGCTCATCTTCCACCCTGGCCCAATTTAGGAAGGGACTTAAAATCTTCCTATTTAATCAGGCATTCCCCGACTAAACATCCTGTGGGCCTCCCTCCTCTCTCGTGGCCGTGAGGTTGGGCTAACGGGGTCTTTTGTTGTTTTTATGGATTGTTGTGGTTTTAATTTGCTTTTAACTTGTATATTGTTGCACTACGGTGCATTCTGTAAGCCGCCCTGATCTATTTGGAAGGGCGGGGTACAAATAAAATTTTATTATTATTATTATTATAGGATGGAAATGTGACAGTGCTATAATTGTGTAATTAAAAGGGCCTCCGGTACATACACTATTCCTGACTATTCACTCTTATTTGCCACTGAAAATGTTCTGTAACATTAGAGATGCATCTACACTGTAGAAATAATACAGTTTGACACCACTTCAACTGCCATGGTGCCATTCTAAAGAATCCTGGAATTTGTAGTTTTGTAAGGCACCAGTGGGATGTAGTGGTTTGGGTGTTGGACTATGACTCTGGAGACCAGGCTTTGATTCACCACTTGCCCATGAAACACACAGTGATCTTGGCCAAGTCACACAGGCGGGTTATAGACCGCCCATTTGGGGTGGTCTGCACCTGCCCCTTTCCCCGGAGTATTAGGGCCTCAGCGGCCAGAACGGCAGCCGCTGAGGCCCCGATCCACTGCTTTTCAGGCTGCGGGGAAGCAGCAAAACACCGCTTCCCCGCAGTCTGAAAGGGGTGTCCCTGGGGCTTCAAGTCCCAAGGACACCCCGCGGCGGCGGGGAG
>NW_024832476.1:0-1341 GCF_019175285.1 Sceloporus undulatus
TTGGGAACAGAATAGAAACGTTTCAGGCACTGATGCGATAATCTTCACTGTTTTAACTGCTATGGCTCAATGCAATAGAATGCTGGGATTTGTAGTTTTGTGAACAATCAAGCCTTCTCTGCCAGAGAACTACAAATCCCAGAATTCCATAGCATTAAGTCATGGAAATGGTGTCAACTGGCATTATTTACAGCACCCACACAATGAATGGCTCTGCATGTCTTGTTTATACCCTCCACACAGAGAAAAAGGTTTCTAAACTGCACCTTTCCAATTAATCTTTGGCTAGGCCTCTCTGAGTCACAAAACATCATGTCCTTGGGGCTGTTATCCAAGCCCTGGCTTTATTTGGCTGCACATCCCTAACTGTGCTAAACCAGGGCTGCATCCACACTGCAGAAATAATCTAGTTTGACACCACTTTAACTGCAATGGCTCAGTACTATAATGGAATTCTAGGAATTGTACCTTGGTGAGAGATTTAGCCCTCTCTGTCAGAGAGCTCTGGAGCCACAATTCCCTGAATTCCAAAGCATTGAGCTATGGAAGCTAAAGTGGTATCAAACTGGATTGTTTTTGTGGTGCAGATGCAGCCCAGGAGGTGATGTTTAAGCCCTAACCAGCCCAAAAATCCAAAAGCATCATAAGGTGTTCAATGAACACATGAATAAATAAATACGGCAAATGTTCTCTCGCAGGTTTTTTTGGTGTAGATTTACAAACGTACTTCAGTTTTCTATTACAAAGCCTGCCACATTTTTGAGTATGACAGCCTTCAGAGGCAATGGTCACTTTTTTGTTTCTTGAATGAAGAGGTTTTTTTCAAGCTGTTCACTCATTAACCTTCTGGCACTGCCTACAGCACTCATATGTCCTTTCAGACTGTGTGTCTTCTCATTTCACACATTCCCTGGAACATCAGAAAGTAGATCCTGTGTGTGTACGTTTGTACAAAACGTGGAGAGTTCCTTTTTTAAAAGCAATTTTTACCATAACTCATTAGTTACTAGTGACCGGTCAAACTAGTATTTGACCGGTTCTCTGTTGGTGTTACCTGGTCCAGTGTTTAAAAGGTACATTGCTGCATTACATATTACTTTGTTGTTACTTTTCATTTCATTTTTTAAATATCCATTCGGTTTAATAAAATCCGAAGACCGTATTGTAGTGATACCTTTGTCAGACCAACCAAAAGGTGTAAAATTTAATTGGCCATATAAATGTTGTTGTTGTGTGCCTTCAAGTCATTTCTGACTTACGGCGACCCTGAAGAAAACCTATCAGGAGGTTTTCTTGGCAAATTTCTTCAGAGGAAGTTTGACATTCATAGAATCATAGAAT
>NW_024832477.1:0-1341 GCF_019175285.1 Sceloporus undulatus
GCTGGGATATTGAAGATGGATTAGCATACTGACTATCCCAACACATGCAGTACATTTAGCCACCAAAGAATTATGGTGCCTTTAGACATTTCTTGCAACATTTCAGAGGCAAACATCATTTTAATAACAGTTCTGGGGAACACTCTGGGCTTGAAGCCCACTGGGCCCACCCCATATTTAGATCCAAAGATTTTCTTCCATATCCTCCAACATTTCACAGATTGGAAAAGTAAGACACATGTGGACAAGCAACCCAGAATGCAGTGAAAATGGCCAAAGTTGTTTATGAGGAAGATCACACAAGCTAGGAAGGCACAGCAGTTTGCTTTGGTTTCAGCCTCCTGGGAAGGGCCATATCCTGCCTCCTTCTTTCCTCTTCTCTCCCCAATTGCAAACTCAATTGTGCTCAGGAACTGAAGTGAGCTGAGAAGGGGGAAAGTGGGAGAGAGCAATCGGGACATTTTTAAAAGCCCATGAAGAAGTGGGTTACAGAGGATTAACCAGGACTGTCTTTGCCAAACTCAAACAGTATTTGATTTGCTTCCTTTCGTAAATTGGCCCAGCAATGACACAGAGGAAGCTAATAGAATAGTGACTCACCAAAGAGCTGTTGTACCTTGGCATCCTCTTTCTGTTGTAGCCCAACTCCCTCTGCTTGGCCTCTATGTCGGCTATCAGGTGGGCAGGGGTCCTGGTGGCCCTGCACTTAGTCACTTCCAACAAGAGAGACCCCAAAGCCGTGTACAAGGAGGCCGAGATGGAGTTCCTGAGAAAAGGGACCAGGGTTAGGATTGGCTTGGCAAGAAACCCTACAGCACTCAAAAACACATAGAATAACATCCTGCTGGTGACACACACAGATGACATATGCCTAGGGATGCCATATCCTGGTGGCCTCTGGGACAGTTCTGCTTTTGGGCCCCCCTGCCTGCCCTGGTCCAGTTTCCCCCAACCCCGGCCTTTGTCCCGCCTCCGGGCCGGCCCTGCTCATGCGGCCATTGCCGCGGTCGCTAACCCACCTGCTCCTCCTCTTCTTGGGCAGCGCCGCCCTCCTGCTCCTGGGCAGTGCCACCTTCCTCCTCCTCGACCGCGCTGCCGCCGCTGCCGCCATGCCACTCGCAACAGGGCTTTCCCGCGCACGTGCGGGGCTAGGACAGAGGAGCTCGTCCCCTTGGGCCAGCCAGCCATTTGCCAGCTGGCCAAAGGGGACGGGCTCCTCTTCCCTTGTGCGCGCCACCCTGGCCGCAGCATGGGCCAGCAGCAGCGCGCGCACTTCCTTCACATGCGTGCCCTTGCGCAGGGCTTCCCAAGGAGCCCTTGCACCAAGGAGGAGGAGGAGGA
>NW_024832478.1:0-1341 GCF_019175285.1 Sceloporus undulatus
CAATGACACCCCTGGTGGCACGCTCTCACACTCATGAATACAAACTGTGTTGCTGGGCTGGACTCTTTCAGTCAGCTCACCAAGGTCTGCAGCCTCTTCATCCATTGAAAATCTTGTGTCCTCCCTTCCTTTAGAGATACAGGCCTAGTTAATAGCTATTTGCAGCTGAGTACAAATTTTTGGCTGTGCCCTGATTGATCTTGGGTGCATTTTCCCCCCAGTTACTATATGCTGTTTTGGTTTCTGATTGATCCAGAATTCTTAGTTTAGGTAAATAGACAATTGACTTTTCCTTGATATAAGATAGCAGGAAAATGAATGGCTCAAATGCTTGAATGTTGCCATACATCAGAGGTGAACATCCTGTGAACAGTCTGTGTACAGACTTGCAGGCCCCATCCCAGCTAGGGCATATTTGAGGCCCCAAAATGACCTCCATCCCACCCCAATTATGGTCATTTTCTTTTAAGAAGTTTCTGACATTGCCTCTATGGAGCTGTTTTAGGCCCAGTAGAAGCTTTGTTAGACTACTTCCAGTTTGCAAGCTAGTTAAATAAAGGCTTTGCCTAGGCCTACAATAGTGTGGAGAGGTCCTAAAGCATTAAAGTAGGCATTTTTAGTCAATTGGTATTTTGGACATAAAGTTTTTTTTTTGTTTTGTTTTGTTTTAAATCCAGAGTTGTGTGAAGTGGGGTGGATGCAGGCTTCCAGGATCCTGCAAAAAGCCAGTGTAGCACAAAATTCTTAATGTTTCCCTCACTATAGTTAGAAATATGAATCAGGAATGACCATTTCACCATTGAAAGTAGAGGAATAGAATAAATGTAGAATCATGTTCTCTCTTTGGCTTTACTTCGCGAACAAAGATTCAGGAAGGACTCATCCTGCGCTTTCTACAAGTGCATTGATGACTAAAAAGGCCAATCGGAGATAAACAAGTCCGGTTGCAGAAAGCACAGTAGAAAGTCTCCTTGGGTGATGTTTCCAGGTTGTGGTTCTTTCTGCGTTGTCGTTTCTCTTCGAGACTCGTTCGGCGTGAGCTTTCAAAGAAGGCTGCAGCATCATGGATAGTGCGTCTCGCTGCTCTTGTTGAAGTTCGTCTCCATGAGGAAGGCAGCCTTAAAGAACATGGTGCCGGCTACACAATCTACTGGTCTGGCAAATCCAAAACTGAAAAACATCTTTCAGGTGTAGGCTTTATGATCAAAAACTCCATTGCCTCCAAACTCATGTACACTTATACTTAAGCATAAGCTTCATTAAGCTGTGTAAAACTTGCTGCTGAGTAGATACTCAGAGGATGCACTTTCAACTTACTTTATAAAGCCTTGTTTATACCAC
>NW_024832479.1:0-382 GCF_019175285.1 Sceloporus undulatus
AAAGCAGTGGTTGGGATGAATGTTCTCCAACCATTTCCCCACCAATAATGTGAATTAACATTTTGCACGCAGCATAACCCCATCGTCCTTGCAACGTCATCTGTTCCCCGAAAAGTCTGAAGAGTGGTGTTGCCTTTTTTCAAGGGAGAAGAACAGCACTACACTAATGGACAGAGCATGGGAAATAAGCAAGATGAACTCGAACTCCTAGTACAACAGAGCAAATATGATATAAGAGGCCTCACTGAAACCTGGTGGGATGAGTCTCATGATTGGAATGTGGAAATAGGGGGGTATAACCTTTTCAAGAGAAACAGGCCAAACAGGAAAAGAGGAGGAATAGCCCTATATGTCAGGGACATTTACACCAGTGAAGAGATCC
>NW_024832479.1:482-1341 GCF_019175285.1 Sceloporus undulatus
GACAAGGGGGTCAGCTATTTTAGATCTGATCCTAACCAACAAGGATGACTTGGTTAATGAAGTGCAAGTGGTGGGATCCTTAGGTGGAAGTAACCATGTTCTCCTGGAGTTTGTTATACAATGGAAAGGAGAAGCCAGGCATAGTCAGACACGCATTCTAGATTTCAGGAAAGCGGATTTCAGTAAACTTAGAGAAATACTGGGGGTTATCCCATGGTCAGGAATACTAAAAGAGAAGGGAGTTCAAGATGGATGGGAGTTTCTCAAAAGGGAGATACTGAAGGTACAAATTAAAACAGTCAGGAAGAAAAATGGGAGGTGTCGCAAGAAACCAGGATGGATGACTAAGGAACTTTCAACTCAGCTAAATTTGAAACGGAACATGTATAAGAAATGGGGAAATGGGGAAATCACGAAAAAGGAATTCAAATAGCTAGCATGTGCAGAGATAAGGTCAGAAAAGCTAAAGCACAGAATGAACTTAGGCTTGCTAGAGAGGTTAAGAAAAACAAAAAGGGCTTTTATGGATATGTCCGCAGCAAAAGGAAGAAGAAGGAAATGGTAGGGCCACTGCGTGGAAAAGATGGCAAAATGCTAACAGAAGACAGAGAAAAGGCAGAATTACTCAACACCTTCTTTGTCTCAGTCTTCTCAGAAAAGCCAAAGGGTGCTCAACCTGAGGATAATGGAGCTGAGGACAGAATAGGGGAATTTCAGCACAAAATAAGTGAGGAGATAGTACAGGAATACCTGTTTAACCTACATGAATTTAAGTCTCCAGGACCAGATGAGCTACATCCAAGGGTATTAAAAGAACTGGCTAATGTAATATCGGAGCCATTGGCAATAATCTTTGAAA
>NW_024832480.1:0-1341 GCF_019175285.1 Sceloporus undulatus
GTAGCATTCATTCGCAAAGGAAAAAAAGTTTTTTGCAAAGTACTCTTTGCAACATTTCCTCTTTGCTGGAAGCAAGGAAATGAAAGGGAAAGTGAACAAGCCACTAGCCCCGTTCTATCTATCTATATATTTACCTGAAGCAAAAAAACATGCACATTTTTTGCCAAAAATAATTTTAAAAAATAAAAAAGGGGGGGAGGGTGCCTGATGCCAAGTCCATTCATGCCCTGCTTCTGACCTGACCTGAACTGACCCTTTTCCTCCTGTTTACATTTTCTTCAGAGGAGGTTTGCCATTGCCTTCCGCTGAGGCTGAGAGAGAGTGACCTGTTGGTTCCAACTAAAGTAGACCCATGGAATCAATTGGAAATAAAAGGGAAATATAGGGAAATATAGTGCAGGCATTCTGACTGTAGCATCCGCAAATAATAATAATAATAATAATAATAATAATAATAAAGGCTCTTAAGTTCCAGGAGCAAGAGGAAATGAAAGTAGCACAAGCAAGAACACACACATTCTATGTCAACCAAAAAATCATGCGCATAGATTGTCAAAAATCAAAAATAAAAAGAGAGAGGTGCTCCTTCCTCAGCCTGATTTCGCTACATCCCTCCTCCGGCTTGGCTCCGCAGCCCAATTTCCCTTGGCAATCCTCCTCCTTCCTTCTGACCCTCTCCTCCCTCTGAGCTGCCCTGAATTGACCCTTCCCCCTGGCTCCTTCATCCTCCTCCTCCTTCTCCATTATAGAATGCCCTCCATGGCCCCCTTCTTTCCACGGCTCCTTCATCCTCCTCCTCCTCTGTCACTTTCTCCAGTCCCCACCCCTGCCCTCCCTCTGACTGCCCTCTGCAGCCCCCGTCACCCCGATTTCCCTCTTTTGCCTCCTGTCACCCTGCCTCCTGTCAGATTCCCCTTTTTCCTTCGGCTCTTTCCTCCTCCTCCTCCTCTTCCTCCTCCTCCTTCTCCGATGAGGGGAGGGACTGCTCTGCCCTCTGCCCTCCCTCTGACCTAAATCCCTCCCCTGAACTTGACCCGATCGTGATTGGGGGCAAGTTCATATTCAGCAGAACCCGGGTTTTTTCAAAAGGAACGGCTTTTAACCCAATTCTGAATGTCCTGGGCTAAGGGGCATTTGCCACAGAACTCTGGTGCATGCCTCGAAATGGATTGTGACAGATTCGGAGTAAATATGAACTTCACGTGGAAGAATCAATTCCTGATCCGGGGTAAAGTGTAGTCTGAATGGGCCCTATTTTCAGAGACCCTCAAAGGTTGACCCCAGAACATGGGAAGGTATAGATTCATTGAAGCAGGTGTCTGTTCAAGAAACTGAACAGTC
>NW_024832481.1:0-1341 GCF_019175285.1 Sceloporus undulatus
AATAATCAGGATACCGTATAGAAGTTGAGAAAGTTTTGCCCCAAAATGAAAGTGGTTGAGGTTAAAGTAGCTCCTATTTAAAAATAAACTGCATATCATGTTGTGGACTTTAAAAGAAGCATCTTGATGTGGGTGCCAATGGAAACTAGTCAAGACTTAATAATATTGACAACAGTCCACTTCAGAACAAGAACAAAGAGACAAAACCTATGGATTCAATTTAAATAGGACACTGAGGAATTGAACTGAGCACAAAGGCAATTTGGGGTACTGTATATACTCGTCTATAAGTTGACCTTGTGTATAAGTTGAGGTCAGCTTTTAGGGCCAAAAATGAGGATTTTTATATGACCCATGGATACCCCTCCAAAATTCTGGGTAGACTTATTCACAGGGCAATAGGTCCTTCGACCAAGCCTGTCCCCAGCTGAGCTGCCTCTACAAGGGACAGCCCAGCTGGGGAGATGCTGGGGAGAGGCGACCAATCACCCCACAGCCTCTCCCCAGCCAGGCTGCTTCCATTGGGGAAAGCCCAGCTGGGGACAAGCTGGGAAGGGCAACCGATTGCTCTTCAGTCTCTCCCCAGCTGGGCTTCCTCCACAGGGGAAAGCCCAGTTGGGGACTGGATTGCAAGGGCAAGCAATTGCCCTGGACGCTCTGCCCACCTGGGCTTCCTCCACGGGGGAAAGCCCAATTGGAGACAGGCTTGCAAGGGCAAGCACTTGCCTTGGAGGCAATCTCCAGCTGGGCTTCCTCCACAGAGGCAAGCGCAGTTGGGGAGAGCCTGGGAAGGACAAGCGATTGCTCCGCAGCCTCTCCCTTGCTGGGCTTCCTATGCACTGGAAAGCTCAGCTGGGGACAGGCTGGGAAAGACGAGGGATCGCTAGCAGCCTCTCCTCAGCTGGGCTGCCCCCTTAAGTCTGGTGCTTGACGTATCCCTGGGTCAACTCCCTGCTTGGGCTAGGGGCTCCTGTTGGCTCCTTCTCTTTCTCCTATTCTTCCTGTTCTGAAAATTACTATGTAGGTGGATGGGATTGCATAACACAAGCCACATTTAAGCAAACAACAAACTTGTGACAAAGACAGAACCAAAGAGCAGAACAGAACAGAACACACAGTTGGGTTCTTTTCCCAAAGATGTTAGGGAGGGGCGAGAAAGGTCTTTCTGTGTTCTATCTTTGTCATTTTCGACAAAAGGAGAAAAATAAAAGTCTTGTGAGACCTTGGGAATACAGAGTGGGAATACTCTGGCCAAAAATCCACAACAAACTTCAGATAAGCAGAAAATTTATTGATAGAACTGGAACAAAGTATCCTTGCCACGTCTTTGCCAAAACTGAA
>NW_024832482.1:0-451 GCF_019175285.1 Sceloporus undulatus
TGTACTTGAATAAGAAGCTCTAATAAAACTATCAAATAGGTTATACAGTATCCAAGACAAATATTTTTTTCATTTTAAACAAAACCTGTTGAGGCAACAATAGATCAGATGTCCCGGTACCTTCTATATTCTGAAAAGAACATTATAATGAGCAAATACAAAAATACAAAAGAAAGAACAAAAAAGTGAAAATTCTGTATATTTTTATATCTTTAAAACCGAATATGGAGTCTCTGCTCCCTTGTCTTGAACTTTATCCCAAACAGGAAATTTTTTTATGTGTTTATATACCTTTAAATTATACCATCCATATAAATATTTTACAATTTCAAATCCCTTTTTTTTTAAAGCCATCTCTTTCTCTTTTTTATAGTTGCTATCTATTATATATGGAGGGGGTACCCCTTCTTCATCGTCCCCCTCTTGTTCTTTTAACATTAACATCAAAAGA
>NW_024832482.1:551-1341 GCF_019175285.1 Sceloporus undulatus
TTCTTTTCAGTCTGTTTTAATGCCATCAATTTTATCTGCCACATTGAATCTTTTATTCTATAATCCAAAATTTTATATCCTGACTAAAAATCTGTATGAACCCATCATTTCAATCTTTTTATTTTTACACATATTTTTCTATAGTTCCCATATAAAGCTAATATAAACTAATGATGTAGGTGTGCCCACACCTCAGGTTTAGCAACAGCTCAGGTTCAGCACAGCAGCAGCAGCAAGTATAACCAGGAGCTGAAAATCAGGAACAGCTGAGGCAAGAAGCAAGCAGAAAGCAAGCAAGAAGCATTTTGGAAAACATAAAAACTGAATGATTAAATTGACTGTACTTGAATAAGAAGCTCTAATAAAACTATCAAATAGGTTATACAGTATCCAAGACAAATATTTTTTTCATTTTAAACAAAACCTGTTGAGGCAACAATAGATCAGATGTCCCGGTACCTTCTATATTCTGAAAAGAACATTATAATGAGCAAATACAAAAATACAAAAGAAAGAACAAAAAAGTGAAAATTCTGTATATTTTTATATCTTTAAAACCGAATATGGAGTCTCTGCTCCCTTGTCTTGAACTTTATCCCAAACAGGAAATTTTTTTATGTGTTTATATACCTTTAAATTATACCATCCATATAAATATTTTACAATTTCAAATCCCTTTTTTTTTAAAGCCATCTCTTTCTCTTTTTTATAGTTGCTATCTATTATATATGGAGGGGGTACCCCTTCTTCATCGTCCCCCTCTTGTTCTTTTAACATTAACATCAAAAGA
>NW_024832483.1:0-1341 GCF_019175285.1 Sceloporus undulatus
ATTATTATTATTATTATTATTATTATTATTATTATTATTATTATTATATTAACAGAAAACAATCTTGCTTTGCTTTGTGCTTTATAGAGCCTTGCCTTTAGGACCTGGAAGAGGGGTGTTGGAACATAATACAGTAAATGGTGTGATTTCTGAAATGCTTTCCCTTGCCAGGTTTTTATTGTGTGTTAAGTGCATTTTTATGGCTGTGATGTGGTCTTATTCTAAATCAAATATATGCAAAAATATGCAGAAGAGGCTAAGCAAAACTATGCTGGGCCATTGACCTGATGGCTTTTGAGTCTCAAGACCAATCCTGGATGTTTTTGCTGAATATTAAAAGAAGCAAGGTGTTTAGGGAATGGTTTAGTTGCTTTATTAATTTTTTCACAGCTAGCTATCCAGGCATGTGCTGAGCTTTAAAAATAGTACTCCCAATGGTCTGTCTGCACTTCACCTGAATTTTTTATTTCTTCCTTATCCTGCATGGGACACTAAAACCAATCAAATTTGATTTTTCTTCAAAGTCATCTGAAAATAATGTATATAAAATGCTTTGGCCATCATATGTGCCAGGGGTGAGTAGATGTTATTGGAATTCAATGCCCATCATCTTAGGAAGCATAGGAAGTGATGGAGGATGGAAATTGTAGCCCAGCAACAAATGGAGAGCACAACCTGCCCATTCCTGCTACACAGCTGAGAATAGTTTATTAAATATTTTTTCCTGATGTACAACTAGTAATGTGCATTTTTTCCATTCAGTGCACAAAATCTGTTGTCATTTTCAATATCCTTTTGCCTTTCATCTCCTTTCCCTTCTTCTTAAACAAAGCTATCCATGCACTGCTAAAGGCATGATACATTATTTGCTGACCAATTATTTGAATTGCTGTGGCAAAGAGCATATTATATTGAATCAATCTAATTTCATTTACATATAAACACCCACTCTTCCTTTTTCGTTCCTTAACTCTTCCTCTGGGAGACAACACTGCTGGATGTTGATGGTATGGACATGCTGTTTATGCATGTTTATGTATATTATTTTAAGATATATTGATAAATGCCAGTAAATACACAGAGAAGCTCAGGGCTGTAAAGCAGAGGACTCTGCAGGAGGGGTATAGATTTCTACCCATGAGAAGCATTGCTCACATTTTCTTTTTCTTTTCTTTTTTTTTAATTTTATTGATATTATATACAGTAATACATAAACATTATGTGAGTGTCATATCCTGTACATTTTCCCCCTCCCTTATAAAGCTTAATTACTTTTCCGTTCCTATCAAGTATAGTTACATATAGACATAGAGTTATAAATGCAAATTCATATACCGACTT
>NW_024832484.1:0-599 GCF_019175285.1 Sceloporus undulatus
AAGGAATGGCGGAACGAATTAATTTCGTAACCCGAGGCACCACTGTACTGCCTTTCAGATCCAGTTTGCCCCAAATCCTTTATGAGGCCAGAAACCTCTTTGTTAGGAAGTGAACACCGAATATCTCAGGAAGGCCCTATATCTCCCAAGGCCTCCTCCCTCCAGGATCTCCTTCCACTCTTCCCCTCAGTCTCTCTCTCACCCCTGAAGGCCTCAAATGTCAACTGTCAAGCACTCAGGCAGAGGCAGCCATTTTGTGTTCTGGCAAACATTTTGTGTTCTAGTGGCCATTTTGTTTCCAGCAGCCATTTTGTGTTCTGGCAGCACTATTGTGTTCTGGTGGCCATTTTCTGTTCTGGCGGCCATTTTGTGTTCTGGCAGCAGTTTTGTGTTCTGGTGGTCATTTTCTGTTCTGGTGGCCATTTTGTGTTTTGGCGGCCATTTTGTGCTGCTTGTGACTGTGGAGAATATTGTTCCAGAACCTCTCTGAGGCCTCAGTTAAACAGAGGTATCTCTTTCTTTCCTGAGGCTCCGGAGAGAGAAGGAGGCCAAGCTCTTTGGGCCAAAAGGAAGGAAGTGTGTCCCTTTGTGCCACTGAC
>NW_024832484.1:699-1341 GCF_019175285.1 Sceloporus undulatus
TTGTGTTCTGGTGGCCATTTTCTGTTCTGGCGGCCATTTTGTGTTCTGGCAGCAGTTTTGTGTTCTGGTGGTCATTTTCTGTTCTGGTGGCCATTTTGTGTTTTGGCGGCCATTTTGTGCTGCTTGTGACTGTGGAGAATATTGTTCCAGAACTTCTCTGAGGCCTCAGTTAAACAGAGGCTCCGGAGAGAGAAGGAGGCCAGGCTCTTTGGGCCAAAAGGAAGGAAGTGTGTCCCTTTGTGCCACTGACCTTCCTTTTTGGAGCGAAGGGAGGAAGGAAGGAAGGGGTCTGTGGGGGTCTGATGAAGGGAGGCAGGGGACTCAGGGCCAGTGGGGAGGCTGGGCTTTGGTGCTGGGAGAGAGAGGTGGGAAAGAGACCCTCCCTTTGGGCCCTAGCTGGGGAGGGTCCCACCAGTCCTTGCCTCCCCGTTTGGGAAAGGAGACCCCCTCTGCCCCCTGGACTCACTCCTGCCACTCATTCCTAGAATGGCTGGGACTCAGAGTACTAGTTTCCTAGGCATTGTCACCTTCTGCCCTCCATGGCCATTGGCACTGACCTTTTCCCATTGCCTTCCCTCCCTCAGCCCTAGGACCACCTCCTCCTTCGCACTCAGAGCAACCCTTCCCTACGGCTGAGGAGAC
>NW_024832485.1:0-1341 GCF_019175285.1 Sceloporus undulatus
TAGGATACTGACTATCCTGACACATACAGTACATTTAGCCACCAAAGAATTATGAATTCTTGCCACATTTGAGAGTCAAATGTCATTTTTAATAACAGTTCTGGGGAGCACTCTGGGCTTGAGGGCCACTGGGCCCACCCCATATTAAGATCCAGTGACATTCTCCCATCGCCCCCAACATTTCACAGATGAGAAAAACAAGACACATGTGGACAATCAACCCAGAAGGCAGGTAAGATGGCCAAAGTTGTTTATGAGGAAGATCACACAAGCTAGGAAGAGCACAGCAGTTTTCTTTTGCCTCAGCCTCCTGGGAAGGGCCACGTCTCCTTCTTTCCTCTCCTCTCCCTACTTTTGAGTTGATGGGCTGCAAACTCAGTTGCACTCAGGAACTGAACTGAGAAGGAGGAAAGTGGGAGGAGGAGAGAGCAACCGGGACATTTTTAAAAGCCCCTGAAAAAGTGGGGTGACAGAGGATTAACCAGGTCTGTCTCTGCCAAACTCAGATAGTATGTGATTTGCTTTCTTACATAAATTGGCCCAGCAGTGACACAGATGAAGCTAATAAGATAGTGACTCACCGAAGAGTTGTTGTACCTTGGCAGCCTCTTTCTCTTGGAGCCCAGCTCCCTCCGCTTGGCCTCTGTGTCGGCCATCATATGGGCAGGGATCCTGGTGGCCCTGCACTTGGTCACTTTCAGAAAGAGAGGCCCCAAAGCCGTGTACAAGGAGGCCGAGATGAAGGTCCTGAGAGAAGGGACCAGGGTTAGGATTGCCTTGGCAAGAAACCCTGCATCACTCAAAGACACAGAGAAGAGCATCCTGCTGGTGACATATGCAAGTGACATATGCCTCCTTTGGGCCGATGCAGAGGTGGGCATCCCCTTCCTCCCTCTGCACCAAACGAAGCCCCCTGGACCTAGCATAGATTCACTGCAGCTCCCCTACACAACAGACACTCCATGTCTCCTTAGAGTAGTAGGGGATGGGGGATTGGAGAGGGCCCTGGTTCTGTCCCCGTAGCTAGATGTGAAATGAGTGCTCCATAAATAAATAAATAAAGTGCTATAACCTCCAGAGTTCCTCACTACTTTTCCTCAGCATCAGCCCCTTTCCCAAGAAGGCTGCATCCGCACTATAGAAATAAAGCACTTTGACACCGCTTTAACTGCTCAGTGCTATGGAATCCTTTGGACACTTAGCCTTCTCATGATTCTACAGAATGGAACCAGGAGAGTTAACACACTTTAGAACTGGATTATTTCTGCAGTGCAGATACAGTCAGATTGGTTGTAAATGGTTGTAAAAAGGCAAGAAGCACCCAAGTTGAATTTTTATACT
>NW_024832486.1:0-1341 GCF_019175285.1 Sceloporus undulatus
AGCCCTTGATGATCTTGGCGGTCTTGAATTCGTCTTTTTCAATATTGTAATACTTTAGTTCTACATTAATGCATCACGCGGTCCACAAGCTCCAATATGTGTTGATATTCTCTCTCTCACTGTATATACTGATAGAGATATCTACTGATTTTGTCTCTCTCTCTTTCTGTCTCTCCATACACACACACACACACACACACATACACAGGTTATAGCGATATTACATCCCAGTGAATGTAGCACATATAATAATAACTGAAACATATCACACATGGTATATATAAGTCTATCCAAGTATAACCGATCTCTCTCTCTCAAACACCCACATATGTGTGTATATACAGTATATATATATATATATATATATATATATATTTACGTTGCTGCAATATAACATTACTGTTCAAGTAACGCACATACTAATAACTGTAACATCTCGCATATGGTGTATATAAGCCTATATAAGTATAACCTCTCTCTCTCTCTCTCTCCCCCACACACATGCACACACATGTCTACACACATAGACAGACTTCTATGTTTTCGTGGTTATAGGTGTCTATGGCAGGTTACAGACTGCCGCTTTGCGACGGTCTGCCGCCACCGGTTAATCCGCGGGGGAGCCGGAGCCTCCACACGGCGCAGCTCCCGTGCGGACCCAAAAAGAAGCTCCAAAAAGGAGCTTCTTTTGGAGTCGCGTTTGCGATGCGTACGGACGCTCAGCGTCCGATACGTCAAGATGGCTGCGCCATCATCTTGTACGTATTCAATACGTATTAGGGTTAGGGGGGTGCGGAAGCACCGCCCCTTCCTAACCCTAGTACATATTGATGACGTACTATTTGGCGGTCTATAACCCGCCTATGTGTATACATATATCGAATGTAAAACAAAAACATAGTATCCAAGTGTCTATAAGCGGATGTCCACAAGCTCCAATATGTATTGATACTATCCCTCTTGCGCTCTCTCTCTTTCTCTGCCTTTATAGATGCATATATATGTGAGTGTGTATATAAGTATAGGTTAGTATGGTTTTACATATCAGTTACTGTAACAGAAATACTAACAACCTTAATATATCACACATGTATATTTATGACTATGTCTTCATCTCTTCCTGGAAATGTCTTTACAGGCTCCTTGTTCGGGTTCCCTTTGCAGCTTTGCTCTCAGCGCCATAGGCCTACCTTTAATTGAAATGGCGGTTAACACCTCCCAAGACAGCGACTCGCGGCGGAAGCACGGAAGAGGGATTTAGAATCATAGAATCGTAGAGTTGGAAGAGACCACTAGGGCCCTGATCCAGTCCAACCCCATTCTGCCATGCAGGAAATCCAA
>NW_024832487.1:0-1341 GCF_019175285.1 Sceloporus undulatus
GAGAGAAGTTAGTAGCATGACCTTTGTAGACTTGAGCGTACTTCCTCTGATGCATTTGGAGGAAGTAGACTCTAGTCTATGAGAGCTCATGCTACAAAAATCTCTCTTTCAGTTAGTCTCAAAGGTGCTGCAAAATCCCATTGCATACTGATTTTCCAGGCTAACATGGCTATGCCTTTGAATTCTACCTTTTGTGAATGTGATTATTCTTCTCCCCCCACCACAAGGAGCTTATTTTAATTAACAAATGAACTGTGCGTTTCTATGCATGTCTGCACTAGGCCTAAGTCCCATTGAGTTCAGTAGGGTTTCTTCCTAAACCCCTTTGTCTCAGTGCCACTCCAGGACACTACTTCTTCTTGAACGACTCCAGGGTGGGGGCTAAGCGGAGCTCCTCAGGGAGAGCGTTCCAAGATTGCGGGGCCACAACAGAAAATGCCCTTTGCGCCGTTAATACAAATCTTGTCTTGGGAACGCTCAAAAGATTTTTCCCACCTGACCTGAGTGTGCGGGGCGGATTGTATGGGGAGAGGCGGTACTCCAAGTACTCTGGGCCCAAGCCATTTAGGGCTTTATAGGTAACAACCAACACCTTGTATTGGGCCCGGAAGCGGATTGGCAGCCAATGCAGATCTTTCAATATCGGTGTTATGTGGCTGGCCCTGGAGCTACCAGTGACCAGCCTAGCGGCCATATTTTGAACCAACTGCAGCTTCTGAGCTTGGTACAAGGGTTGCCCCATGTAGAGCGCATTACAGAAATCAAGTTGAGGGGTTACCAGTGCGTGCACCACTGTTTCAAGGTCCCCCCGGTCGAGGTAGGGACGCAGCTGGCGTATCAGCCGAAGCTGATAACAGGTGCTTCTAACTGTCGCATCCACCTGAGGAGTCAGGTGAAGTGACAAGAAGCACCCCCAAACTGCGAACTGAGTCCTTCACGGGGAGCGTGACCCCCTTCAGGACAGGTGGACAAACCTCCTTCCCAGGACCGGGAGAACCTATCACAAGCACTTCCGTTTTCTCTGGATTCAGGCTGAGTCTGTTTTCCCTCATCCAGCCCATTATGAATGGTGAGGCCAGTAAAGACTAACTCATTTAAGGAGAAGTGGGGTCCCATGGGCATCACTGGAGAGGTGGCTAGCTTATGTATGACTCTGAAAGGGGAATAATCCTAGTCCTTCTGGGTCCTAAATTCTGCCCTGAAGAATGTGCATTTTCTGAAGGAATAATTTTATTTTGTTATTAGAATCATAGAATCATAGAATCGTAGAGTTGGAAGAGACCGCAAGGGCCATCCAGTCCAACCCCCTGCCATGCAGGAAATCCAAATCAAAGCATCCCT
>NW_024832488.1:0-1341 GCF_019175285.1 Sceloporus undulatus
CCTGCCAATTCAGGACAGTGGAAGGTATGCTACAGTTTCATGTACATGTAAAACATCATGGAGGGTGAGACAGACCCGCTGAGTGACCCACACAGGCTGACAGCTGAAGCCTTCCTCCAGCACTGAAATAATTAAAAGTATTAAAAGTGATGAAACCCTTGTGGCTTATGGAATAATTCAAATACAATTTTGGGTGTTATTGACTATCAGTATCACATTCTGACACACATGGCAGGGAAACTTTGAATTTGGTTAAACAGAGTCAAACTTTGTACATAGCCAGTGGTGCCTCTGTCTCTAGTGTCATCCAATGTGGGGGAGTGGGACTTCCTGGCAGTGCAGGGGCAGGGCTTCTAAAGTGGCAGGGGCAGGGGTTCCATAAGGAGTTGGGGGGCAAGCCCAGCCTTGCTGAGCATACATATGTGCCCCCCATGCCTCCTTGCCATGGCTCAGTTTATCTTAAAGAAAAGCTGATGACCTATCATTGCAAATTATACATCAAGTTATGGAGAGAGCATATGCCAAGAAAGTTCAGTTTTAACAAAGACAAGTTTCAGTTCCAAGTTTCTTTTGTTAAATACAAGGGTCATAATGTGACTATTTGCAGTGTCCTTCCTGCAGAGAGTAAAATCAGGGCCATGAAGGACATGTCACATCCATAGGACAGATAACATGTGCTGGGGCGTAAAGGCTGTGTGAAATATTTGTTGCAATACATTCCAGGGGAAACAGAATTGACAGTACATTTACACAACCTTGGTGGCTACCCAAACAATGGAAAGCTTTTGGTATGGCCTAACAACAATTGTGTCAGGTACCAGAGCTTCAGTACTTTCACAACAACAAGCTTGTAAAATGTAGGCTAGATAAGGTAACTGTTACATGGATTTGTAATTAGTTGACCAGCTGAACACAAAGGGTGATCAACAATGGTTTCTTTCATCCTGGAGAGAAGTGACCAGTTGGTCCCACTGGGCCCAACTCCTGGGCCCAGTGCTATTCAACATCTTTATCAATGATTTGGATGACAGAATTGGGGGCATACTTATCAAATCTGCAGATGATACCAAATTAGGGGGAGTAACTAATATTCCAGAGGACAGGATCAAAATTCAAAAAGACCTGAATAGACTAGAAAGCTGGACCAAAGCTAACAAAATGAAATGCAATACAGAGAAATGTAAGGTACTGCACTTAGGGCGGCAAAATGAAATTCACAGATATAGGATGGGGGACACCTGGCTGAATGAAACTACATGTGAAAGGGATCTAGGAGTCCAAGTAGACCACGAGTTGAACATGAGTCAACAGTGTGATGCAGCAGCTAAAAAGGCCAATGTG
>NW_024832489.1:0-1341 GCF_019175285.1 Sceloporus undulatus
TGCGTCCTCGCCTTACGCGGGGGATCCATTCCGGATCCCTCCGCGTAGGGCGAATTCAGCCTATGCTCAAGCCCCATTGGAAACAATGGGGCTTGTGCGCGGCGGCGCGGCGGCGCTAGTGCGCACGGGGCGCAACAGGCGCGCGCACCCATTCAATTGAATGGGACGCACCGCACCTTCCGCCCCACACGCGCGCCGCAGCTTGAGCACATATGCTCAAGTCCGCATATGGCGCGCCCGCGTATGGCGCAGGCGCACTGTAATTGCCTTGTGATTAACTCCCACAACAACCTTGTAAGGTGGGCTTCATAGGCTCCTAGAGCTGGAAGGGAGCCCCAATTGCCATCCATTCAGCCCCATTC
Source organism: Sceloporus undulatus (assembly GCF_019175285.1). Classification (NCBI taxonomy): domain Eukaryota; kingdom Metazoa; phylum Chordata; class Lepidosauria; order Squamata; family Phrynosomatidae; genus Sceloporus; species Sceloporus undulatus. The sequence goes on from NW_024832489.1 coordinate 363, forward strand.
TGCCCTCCAAGTCCTCCGAAGAGATGGCCATCCAGCCAGAGACTCCTCCAATGCTCTTTGAGGCAGTATACCCCATAGATTTGCTCAGGGGTCTTGTGGGCGCACAGTCCCATGGGAACCGGTTCTTCCCACTCCACTTTGGGAAAGGAGACCCCCTCAGCCCCTGGACTATTTACTACCAGGAGTTACTATGGCCCAAATTCAGACCCAAATTCAGTCTCTGGCATCATTGTCTTCCCAGAAAGTGGAAGTGTGATTTCCAGGCCCCAGACACACAGTGCGCCAGTGAGTCTTTTGTGTGGGGACTGTATGTGTACGTATTGTTTATTAGACCTTAGTAGGATATTTGTCTCACTGAGTTTATATAATGAATTTACACACGTCTTCAATTCCCAAAAATGAGCATAATCCAAGATGTAATCTTTAATTTTAAACCTAAATATTTATAGATATTTGTTATATCAAGTGCAACACATTCAGCAGTGTGCATCTTTTTCAAAAATATACAAGGAAATGTGAAGAAATTGTGATTTTGACATTAGATCCATTTAGATACAATGCATACAAATGTACAGTACATGCATCAATTTGTGTGTGGTTTCAGGAAACAAAGACAGGAGATGCACAACTCATGCTCCTTCTATGACTGACACATAAACACACAGTTAATCTCAGATAAATGGTCTCATTGTGAAAATGAAATGATGATTTTCACCAGTGTCTACATCCAAAGAGGGGAAGTATGAGGGGAGGCAGTGGATGAGATCCATAAAGTAATGCAGGTCTTATCCAGTCCGAGAACTTGAACATCTCTACATGGGGCATAAAACAAGTCCTTCTCCTCCTCCTCTGCATGAAAGGGAAGTCTAATTCTCATCTGTGATGCTGATACAGCATAGAAGAATTAACATTCCAGCATTTAAAATTCTGAAGACGCCTGAATCCTGTGGGTTAATTTAAGAGAGTAGATCCACTGAAC
>NW_024832490.1:0-1341 GCF_019175285.1 Sceloporus undulatus
CCCCGGGACAAACCCGCTTTTGGGGGGGCCCTGCCTGCCCTGGTCCGCTTCCCCCCAATTCTGGCCTTTGTCCTGGGCCCAGCCTCCAGGCCGGGCGCGCTCATGCAGCCATTACCGCGGCTGCTAACATGGCTGGCCAGCCACCCACCTCCTCCTCCTCCTCCATGGCCGCGCCGCACTGCACCGCCCTCTGCCTCCACTGCTCCTCCTCCACCTCCCCCCCCAGCGCAGCTGCTGAGCAGCCCGCGGTGCTTGCCTGGGCCATGGCCGGCGGCAGCAGCGCATGGTTGCCCCTTTTGCGCGCTTGCGCGCGGGGCTTAACGGGCAGCACTCGCCTCCTAAGCCTTCTGGCAAATGGCAGACGAGCAGGGGGCTGGCCTAGTTTCCAGCCCCAGTCTGCCATTGGCCAATGTCAGGAGCTTTGGAGGAGGAGGCGGAGGCAAAGGAGGAGGGGGAGGAGGAGGAGGAGGAGGCAAAGGAGGAGTAAGAGGAGGAAGAGGAGGCAAAGGAGGAGGAGGAGGCAGTGGTGGCAAAGGAGTAAGAGGAGGAGGAGGAGACAAAGGAGGATGATAGGCCTCTGGGCCAGGGGGAGGGAAATTTTTTTTAAAATATATACAACCCAACCTTGTTTTTTTATTTTATTTTATTTTATTTTTAAATATATACAACCCAGCCTTGGTTTTTTATTTTATTTTATTTTTAAATATATTCAACCCAGCCTTGGTTATTTTATTTTATTTTTGTTATTAAATAACAAAGTGCCCTCCATTTTGACCATGTGTAAGAAACATGCACTTATATTAACATTTTTTAAAAAATAATTTTTTTGGCGTGTCCTCCATTTAAAAAAATGTATCCTACATTTGTAAATCTTGTCCTACATTTATCCTACATTTGTCCCGGTTTGGAGCTCCTGACTTATGGCAACCCTAGATGCCGGCCATGAAAGCCTTCAACTTCACTTTAGTTTAATACTTTTTAAAAAGCTGTGTTAGGCTATTGCAGAAAAAACCATAACAACAAACTAGGAACAAAAGTCTTTGTTTCGTATGAAGCACTGATACGTGTTACTCCTAGAAGGTAAGATTTATTGCAGCAGATGGTCTATAGTAGAGATGCATTTCAGTACTTTTCCTGTTGGGGTCCAGTCTTCTCTCACAAAATGGTACAGTCCCTAAAGAACTAGAGTATGCCTGGCTGGCAATTAAATGCCCATATAGGGGTCCCTGGGCTGGATTAGACTCCTTGGTGAAGCTGATGGAGGAGAGACTTGCAAGAATTATACAATAGACCCTTGGTATCTACTGGTGTTTAGTTCCAGGACTCCTGTGATACCAAAAT
>NW_024832491.1:0-1341 GCF_019175285.1 Sceloporus undulatus
TAGCACTATTATAAAAGTATTATACAATTATTATTTAGTCCACCCCATCATAGGTTCACCTTAGGGTCGCCATAAGTCAGAAACGACTTGAAGGCATACAACAAAAACAACGATAGCTATGTATAAAGTCAGTGGTGCTGTCAATGTGGAACCAAGTAAAAACATGGCTAATAAACCTTCCAGCATGTGAAGTATCTAATACTTCACAGGTTAAAACTGGGACATTTCTCACTAAACAAAGTCAGAGTGTGGTCAAGATGGCAAAGGTTATTAATGAGGAAGAACACATAAGCTAGAAAACGATACAACAGTTTGCTTTTGCCTGCTCCTGCTTGGAAGCACAAGAGTCTGTCCCTTCTTTCCTCTCCCTCTGGCTGAGTTAATGGATTGCAAAGTATTTTTCACTTTGAACTCAGTTTGTAGCAATTGAAGTAGGTTAAAGATAAAAAGGGAAAGTAGGAGGAGGAGAAAGAAACTAGGACATTTTAAAAGCATCTAAAAGGGTATGATGGCAGAAGATTGATTGGAACTGTCCCTGTCAATTCAGAACAGCTGGAGGCCATGAGTTATATAAAAATATTGTGCATAAAATTACCTTCAGGCTATGTGTATGTGAAACATAAATGCATTTCATGTGTAGACCCGGGTCCCATCTCCAAGATATCTGGTTATGTATATGCAAATATTCCAAAATCTGGTCCTAAGCATTTGAGGTACGGAAGACTCTACCTGCAAATTCGGAGAGCTATAGTACCAAAAAAAGTAAATTCTCTCTAATTTTAGTTTAATCTAGGGAATTTAAAAACAACAACAACTGAATATTGTATAAGAGTGGGGGCCAGAGTAAGCCTCTATGTGGATAATATTCTAAAGTAGGACAAAGTAGGACCAAGGTATCATTCTGCTTCATATAAGACCACAGTAGGTTGCTGGGAGAGGTTGTTTGATACTTGTGGGGCACTTTCGTTTTGTTTTGTTTTTACATGGCAGAGGGTTCAAAAATAGCTTTCCCCATCTACAATCCAAAATGGTGCTGTCCATTCTAACACTGTAGGATTCTACCAGCAAATTTTGCTGCTTGTAAAGGATCAGACCAGACATGTGTTCCTTTCTGTGGCAGCTGTGTAAGGATTTCTTGGCAGAGAAGTCAATGTGGAAAGGGCAGAAAATCTAGAACAATCACCGTCATTTAAATCAATTCAAATACTCTAGTACTATATGTTCAGAACAAATGGTGAAACTGGAGATGCTGTGGATCACCAATTCATTTAAAACACACCTTTGTTCATCCCAGGAACTCATGATCTTCCCATCAAGAATTCCTGGAAAGGAGCCATCAAG
>NW_024832492.1:0-1341 GCF_019175285.1 Sceloporus undulatus
CAAAAAGGCAAGAGACTTCCTTCCAGCCTTGTTTTTTTCTCTTTTTTTAAAAGAAAAATAAAATGAAATACAGTTAGCTGGCCCCTTTTCAGCATGTCAATGGGGATGCTTTGTTGGAGAGTTCCTGCATGGCAGAATGGGGTTGGACTGGATCAGGGCCCTTCTTTGGGTCGCTTCCAACTCTATGATTCCATGATTCTATAGCACTCTTATCTTACTGTGATTTTGTTTTTAAATTTATAAGGTTTTAAAGAAATAAAGTCTTATAATGCAAGTCATGCACTGATGGACTATTTTTTATTGATTAATTTTATATCTTGCCTTTCTCACAAAATAGGATTCTCTTAAAGGGGTTTGTTTTTTATAAAAAGAAAGGAACGTATAATGTCTTGGAATTAAAAAAGATAGATAGATAGATAGATGATAGATAGATAGATAGATAGATAGATAGATAGATAGATAGATAGATAGATAGAGTCTTGGAATTAAAAATTGTGTGTGTGTGTGTGTGTGTCTGTCTGTCTGTATGTATGTCTTGGAATTAAAATTCCCTCTTGGAAGTGGGAATGAAATGTTGTGTGGATGCAGCCTGGGTTCTTAGCTCGGCTCAGAAGCACTGTTCCCTATTCTCTCCCATCACACGAAATTGCACAAATAAAGTTAAGAAACTGGGCAATGCTTACTTCTGCAATGGCATCGAAACATTCAAATTGAAACTCCACCACAGTCTTCAAATTGAGGAAAACCAGACCGATCAAGGCAAGGCAAAACAGGTGGTAGCTGGAGTTTGCAGTTGACTCCATGAGTCCTCCACCAAAATACAAAACTTGGAGTGTCTGGAAAGGGCTCTGACCAGTTGCTTTGGACCAAATCCATAGCAAAACCAAGAGCTTCAGGGCAGAGAGATCTGCCATCTTCAATGGTAGTCTGAAAACACTTTGTGGGCTTCAGAGCTAATGCAGATGCATTCCCTTGTGAGGTCATTCTGGCTGGTCAGTAAGTTCAGCACCACGTCTACCAAACAATCACTGCCTATCCTGTTCTCTCCCATGGCAACACCATTACCTATCCTGTGTGTTAGTTAAATTTATACCCTGGGGCTTTTCTAGTGGTCTCTTCCAACTCTATGATTCTATGATTCCTCGGCTGTTGAGCAGTCTTGGTTCCCTTGGGTGGGCTCTGATCAGAAACATCTTGACTCGATAATAGCCAAAAGAATATAAGGCAGCACTCTGGACATGCTCTAGAGACTCCTAGAGAAAACACTTGGGTTTTAATGAGGAAAATTTCCTGGTTGCAGGCCAGAAAATTTCAGTAATTTCAGCTGCCAGGACATATGGA
>NW_024832493.1:0-1341 GCF_019175285.1 Sceloporus undulatus
CTGTCAGTGCCGCCTGACGTCGCTCCTCGTTGTCCCTGACTCTCCGGAGTCATACTGAATGGCTTCCGGCCTGACTTCGGTCCCTGTCAGTGCCGCCTGACGTCGCTCCTCGTTGTCCCTGACTCTCCGGGGTCAAACCTATTGCCTTGCATCCCTGCTCCGATGGTCACCAGCCCTGACTCTCTGGGGTCTGCCAGATTGGCCCTCAGGCAGCCTTACATGGCTCCTTCCCCAAGTATCGGGGGGGGGGGGGGGTACTAGGGATTTGATGTGCGTTGTATTTTTAGCTTGTTAGCCGCCCCAATTGCTCTCAGAGGGGCGGGATACCAATAAATATTATTATTATTATCATTATTATTGGGTGCCATCATGGTATGGCTGCATTCTGTCTGACGCTCCTTTGGGAGAACAAATATTAAGACCCTAATGTTGGTACCGTTCTAAGCTGCGCAAGAGGATTCGAAAGCAGCTGGCCTTTCAGTTTCTGGGGGCCATGACTGGTACCAAGGCATGCTCCTCGCTGCCACTGGGTTGATTTCAAGCCACCACTGATTGTGCTCAAGAGCCGATGAGGCTGATGCTGTTTTGGGTTCGAGCCCATAGTTGCTCCCTCTGTACCGAGGTCAACTACCAGCGAGCGCTCTGTCGATTTGGAGCCATGATTTCCCCCTCCAGATATCATGCCTCCAGATATCATGCCTTCCTGATTCAGGGCCATGCTTTTCTCCTCCTTTCAAGGCCTGTTGCGGCTCTTACAGTTCTCCCCTTGTTTAGCTCCGAGCCGTGATTCCCCTGGCCCTCATTTCAGGCACAGTTACAGGCTAAGCAACCTATCCTCCTCTTCCTGCCCTGGATGGACCGCTCCCCTCCATGGCACCCCAAACCTTGCAAACCCCCCTCAACAGGGGCACCATGAAGGGCTGGCTTGGCTCCAGGGGGCTGTGAGATGCCTAGGGTCACACAGTAAATAAGTAAGAACAATAAATGGGCTTAAGGATAAGTAAACAATGCAATGTCACCCCACTTCAAGTGCTGTAGCTCCATCCTATGGAACCCTAGGATTTCCAGTTTCACAAGGTCTTTATCCCTGCCATCCAGCCTCTGCTTAAAAACAGCCTCCAAAGGAGACTCCACCAGACTCCAAGGCAGCAGCGTCCTCCGTTGTCAAACGGCTCTTACTCTCAGGAAGTTCCTCTGAATGTTGAGGTGGAATCTCTTTTCCTGGAGCTTGCATCCATTGTGTCCCATTCTCTGGAGCAGCAGAAAACAAGCTTGCTCCCTCCTCAATATGACCTCCCTTCAAGTATTTAAACAGGGCTATCGTATCATCTCTTAACCTTC
>NW_024832494.1:0-1341 GCF_019175285.1 Sceloporus undulatus
ATCTGTGGTTCAAATGTTTTGTATCACTTTGATTTTATAGACAATTTATTATCATTTTTTAAATTTTAAACTTTTGTGTTTTAAAGTGTTAAGGTTGTACGGTTAGCCCAAATGGCCAAATAAATGTAGGTTTTGAGCCAAATGAAAAATCTGGAAAGACTGGAAACCATTTATGGTTTTTTTGAGCAATAAGAAATCTAATGATGCAATAATGTATGGTGATGGTTTTTCGTAACCGAACAGATTTCTCGCCCATCTTTATCCTCTCTGTCCTTACAACAGATAAAGGTCTCTCTGTGTCTTCATCTTAGACTGCTGTAGGATGATTTCAAAGTGACAAAGTAGTTTGCACTCAGTTAACTCAGTGCTTTGAGGGAGAAGAGGGCAAACAGTAGACTCTTGTGTTTTCTAATGGACTCCAGACAAAAGCAAATTGCTGCAGCCTCTCCTAGTTTGCAGAGGCAGTTAAAATGGAATCATAGCCTTATAACTGGGCAGTGTGAAAGAGCCTGTGTACTTGGGATCAAAACTGGTGTGTGGTATCTCTCTGTCTGTCTAACCAGTGGCTTCAGTTACCTGGAATGTATCCTGCTCTTATCTAGGTATGTCTTGAATTACATGAATCCAGTTAAATTAAAGTGGACCCTTCAAAGCAGGCTGGTAATCCATGAATCTGACCACCCATGGATCGCCATATCCCATATTATTCCATGGTGGTGCATGCATGTGGAAACACTGGTGCATCAGTGCACACAGCAGCACCATTGAATAATATGGAGACTGACCGTTCATAATTTACCCTTCCTTCAGGGGGACCAGAACTGAACCCCCCATGGATGAGAAGGGTCCCTTGTAATCTACACCTTGTTGGACCTGGGACTGGATTCATGCTTCATGCTCATAGAGAGAGTCAAAATCAATTTAAAAACACACACACTTTCCTATTTCATTCATGTTCAGTTTGTTTTTATTTTCACTGAAGAAAGCAGAAAAGCCACCTTGTGATAGAGAAAGTGGCCCACGGAAAGAACAGGAGGTACAGCTGAATGTAGAGTGGAACCGATCCTATGAACTAGTCTTTTACAGAAAGATCTTCAGCAACAGGAGCCCAAAGAAAGTTGATGGTGAACATCTGGTACAAAGAGATCCCTGAGAAAGCTTTGGTGAACATTGTGCATTTTCAATGATTTCTGTGGTGCCCCAAAACAAGGAATGGCCATTAGCTAGGAGATCACAGACAGACTTAGTAGTGCAGCCTTTGATGATGTTGTTCAGACGGGATCCATCTAGAAAGTAAAGACAAGATGGGTGCTCAGAGAAATCAATATTGCAATATTAACT
>NW_024832495.1:0-1341 GCF_019175285.1 Sceloporus undulatus
GAACAGATGACCACACACCCAGAAAGGAGAGATATAGTAGTGATGGGCGACTTCAACTATCCTGATATTTGCTGGGAGTCAAACTCAGCAAAATCCTCAAGGTCTAGCAAATTCCTCACTTGCCTGGAAGACAATTTCATTGTCCTCCCTCACTGAGGGAGTGTGTTCCACTGTCGAACAATCCTTACTGTCAGGAAGTTCTTCCTAATGTTGAGATGGAATCTCTTTTCCTGGAGCTTGCATCCATTGCTCCATTGGGTCCCATTCTCTGGAGCAGCAGAAAACAAGCTTGCTCCCTCCTCAATACGACATTCCTTCAAAGAGTTAAACAGGGCTATCATATCCCCTCTTAACCTTCTCTTCTCCAATGCACACATGGAAGCACTTATGCAAAACTCTTGAAATCTGAGCTTGGAAAATCTAATTTTTCAGCATTCCTACTAGCCAAAAAAGTCCAAAAAAGCACACACACTCCCAGTTCTGCTCGGGATTTTGAACCATATTTTACTTCTTCCACAGGTGATTTTGCAAAAACATTTCAGCCTTAGCTTGTTATTGTTGCTGTGTGCCCTCAAGTCATTTCTGACTTATGGCAACCTGAGGCAAACTTATAATGGGGTTTTCTTGGGAAAAAATCTGCCCAAAATGCAGCTCAAAGGATGGCCTGTGGACTGTCCAGCGAAGGGCCGCAGCTCTGAAGGCTAGCCAAAGTCCTCTTCATGCAATTCTTTAATAAAAAATAAATCCATCCCAGGCTAGCCCAGCTGGAATGCAAATACTAGTTTTCTGACTGAGAAGAACAAAGGCGGCCAGGTCAGGTGAGAAATGAATTGGTCTAGGCAGGCCTGAAGAGCAAAGAGTATGCTCCAGATCCACAGAAATCCAGGTCAGGAAATGCTTCCTGCAAGTGAACCACCCTCACCCTCAGCCAATGCCTTGGCTGCTCTGGGTAGGAAGCTATTCAACACATTTTTCTATCTTGCACAAAGCAAACAGATCTTTAACCCCTTCCAAACTCAAAGGAGGAAGAGCAGGCAGAGGCGCCCACCCCCTCGGCCTCTCCTATAAAAATCCTTTGGAGGAGGCTCTCATTTTAAAAATATGTGTGTATGTGTGAGAGAAAGAGATACATGCGCTTGCGCACACATGGGGAGGAGAGGAGGAGAGTGAAAGCCACGTTGCATTTGACTGTATACGCAAAATTTGACTGGAGCCCTATAGCTTTTCTTTGCCAAAAAATGGGGGGAAATGTATAGCTTGGAAAGACCTGGAATCACTTTAAACGCCTTGCCTTGGCTGAGATCCACAAGCTTCACGATGAACGGGTCTGGACTGCTCTGA
>NW_024832496.1:0-1341 GCF_019175285.1 Sceloporus undulatus
TTTAATACTTGAGAAAATAGACAAGAATAGTCTACCATTCCTTGAGATTGTTTACCATTCCTGTACTAAATATCTCTTTTTTTTGTAAATTTAATGTTTTTATTCAGTTTTATAACATGACAGTTTATTGAAAGATATTTCTTCCCCCCCCCCCCCCCCACCATGCACGGTCATTTCTTAGGTCAAAACACAGAAGATTTCTTTTTTACTTTCTTTGGGATTCTCTTTCCAATACATGTTCTTTCCTTTATTCTAAGAAGAGTGGAAATGCAACCCTGTGCCTCCATTGCTAGTTTATAAGACCTGGAAGCAGAGATTCCTATTTTCAGTTTAATTACATATCGTTCTTTGCAGCAAAATAATTGGTATTTTAGGCACATTCCCGATCAAGCAAGCAATATCAAAACCATTGTAGCAACAATTGTATTATCACCATTCTTGCAGCCACAAAGCAAAGCTACTTGTAACAAAAAACAATTGAAATCAGTGCAGCTTGTGTCAGTCCTGATACACACTCTTTGGATTGCTCTGATTATGGTGTCATAACTAAGTTCTGTTAGATCATATATTCCTGTGACTTGTCATTTGATTTGCCAGCTTCCTTATGCTTGTGGTACAGAAGATCCCTTTGCAAACCATTGATAACAATTATGCCATGAAATTGTTTTTCCAAAAGATTAACAGAGACAACTGATAGCTGACCAAGATGTGCTTCATCATAATTATAAAATGTAAATAACTTGCTCTAGCACATCATCTCACTGTGGATAAACCAATTTTTTAAAGTAATTTGCATCATAAACCCTCAAAATATGGAATATTGCACACAAACAGTCCAGCCAGGCAGAAAACGTAAATATAATAGTCCATATTACTACATTTTGTACTTTAAAACCAATATGACTACTGAAATTGAGTTGTTGAAATTCATGCTTCCTTGAATTCTTAGTAATGTTCCTGAGGGATTTTTTTTTTAAAAGTGTGAACTACATATGTTAAGAAAATGGGCCTGTGCTTTATAGACTATAGAAAATCATTTTATTGTTTCGATCACAAGAAAGTATGGATTGTTCTTAAAGAAATGAGTGTGTCATAACATGTGATAGTTCTGAGGCATGACCTGTACTCAGAGACTTCTCTTAGGACAGACTATGGAGAAAAAGAATGATTTCCAATTGACAAGAGGGCTCAAGCATGATAGAATACGATCACCCTATCTGTTTAATTTGTATATTGAAAACATCATACATAAAGGAAGATGAGACTCAGAAGGAAGAGATATTAAAAAGGGGGGAAGAACAGCAATCTAAAATATGCAGATGGTGTCATACTACTAGTAAA
>NW_024832497.1:0-1341 GCF_019175285.1 Sceloporus undulatus
TTGGGGCATGAAGCCCCAAGGACACCCCTTTCCAGGCCACGGGGAAGAAGCCTTTTGCCACTTCCCCGCGGCCTGGAAAGCGGCGGATCGGGGCCTCAGAGGCTGCCACTGTGGCAGCTGAGGCCCCAATCTGGCGGGGAAAGGAGCGGGAACAGGCTGCCCCAAAGAGGCAGTCTGTAAATCGCCATAGTGTTGTCATGCAGGGGGTGTATGCACACATTCGTGGGTCACCATCTCACCTTTCCCTTCTCTATATGCTTGTACTTGATGGGGTTAAAATAATGAGGGTCCAGTTGGCTTTCCACACAGGTGTGTGTGGCAACAAAACTACAGTTCCTATAATTCCCTAGCATAGATCCAGGGCAGTTAAAGTGGTCTCAAACTGGATTATTTCTGCAGTGTGTTTTGGACTTGAGACAAACAGATTCAGGTTTAGTACTGTGGTCAAATTCACCCTTTCACATAGCACACACTTTCTGCCTGTTCCACATCAAACTGGTCTAGATCAATATGGCATTCACTTGTCTAGTTCTGATATTAATTCACTCAGTGGATGAATCACCCAAAAAGCCTATTACTTGCTACTGTGTTGGAAATTATTGTTGGGAAGTATGAGAGACACTACTGGATCTGAAACAGGATAGTCTGAAGCAAAATAGTTATATTGGGCAAGGTAGAAGCTGAACAATAACCACTTCCATGCCCACCTACACAGACACACAGAGGGTCTAGCAGAGAAAACAGAGAAGCTTTCTTTCCATGTTATTTCTTACTTGCATGGAATAGGGAGAATGAGACGAGAGAAGAGGAAATGGTTGCAGGTTAGAGAAATGCAGGTGTGATTAAATGTATTGTCATCATCATCAGCAGCAGCATTTTATTTATAAAGTGCCATTATTGCACATGGAGCTTTACAAGTACAGTTTCCTGCCCACTGGCTTAAAATCTAATTAAGATATGACACAAAATTAAAAGGGTGTGTGGGAGGTGAACAGGTCCAGCAGATACTGCCTCTTTTTCCCTCTTTCCAAGGCCACAGCAGTGGCAATTGGGATGAAGGCTCTGTCTTGGCCTAGGCATGATATGGCTGTGCCAGACAGACAAACAGGTAGTCATTATAATGCAAACTAGCAATTAGTAATACCTTTATTAGGCCAACCAAAATTCATCTAAGATATGTTGCAAGCTTTTGAAGCCTCAGTTGCTTCTTCATCAAGCAAAAGTGTTAGAAACCATATAGGAGGAAGAAAATCGACCATGTAGTCACAGGCCAACATTTAATCAAGGTGTTGTTGTCTGGAGATGATGATGATGATGTTTTCAGAACCAGAATACTTGGTC
>NW_024832498.1:0-1341 GCF_019175285.1 Sceloporus undulatus
GCCATCTTAGAGGGCTTGCCACAGAGTGCGGGAAGGCTAGAGCGTCGACGTGGAGACGTTCTAGGAACAAGTATTAGAGGGCCGGCCCTGTAAGATGGGGGTGGTAGACCATGTCCGTGGCGACGCTCTAGCCATCCGCGCTCGGAGGGCCGGGCTCTCAGAATGGTCTTGCAGCCATTGGAATGAAGGGCTCCCGATCGCCCTCCTGTGTCTCCATTGAGGCATTGCAAGCTAAAGAGAAATAACACGTCGCCTTTGTAAGGCTAGGCGAGAGGAAAGAAGGCAGGAGAGGCGTCCAGTCTTTCATTCTTTAAAGCGAACTGACTTCATTTGTATATCATAGATTACATACATAAAGAATACTGTTGTCTTCTTTTATTCTTATTTCTTTTTAAACATTTTTCATTTTTATTTCATGTTGTCGTATAATTAAAATGTCAAGCCTGATTTATAATATAAAATAAAAAAATCTAAAACTTAAAATGTTTTTTCAAAGGGGGGAGTAGAGTAAAAAAGAAGACAAATAAAAGTATGAAGATCCAAAACAACGAAAGTAAAGTTATTCAAATTTACAAGAAATGGAAATCTAATATTAATTTAGACAATAGAAAGTGTAAAATAAAATGATTGGGGTCAGGGGTCAGAAGGGGTGTCAGGGTCAGCATTAGGGTTTTTATGTTATGTCTTGTTTCATTTTTATTTCTTTTAAACTTATTTTTTAATCACACTTTAAAGCCTGTCAATCTGAGAAGGATCATTATTTAAACAAACGGAAAAAGGAGACATAAAAAGAAAATCAAACAACATAAAGACACCTAAACGAAATAAATTAATTTTAAAAAAGTGAAATAAAATCATAATATAATGAAATATTTGTTCATATAATAGATTACAGAATGTAGTCTAAGACTAGAAGAAAGAAAAATGAATTAAAGTATAAATGAGATAAATAATAAAATCTGAAAAGATGTATTTTATTTTATGTTTTATTTTATGTTCGTTCAATTGTTGATTTTTAATGTTATTTTTATGTCATTTTGGGGCAGATTTCATACTTGAAAGCCACCAGGAGCAGCACTTATTATCATTCTTATTATTATTTTAGTGAATCAAAGTATGAAAGTAAATTTAATTATAAATACTACCTAAAATCAAACTGTTAAAATTTAAAATAAAAATAAGCTATTTTGATAAAAATAACAGAATTAAAATTACCAAAAAAAAATCAGAATGTAATATATAAAAATATATCAAAGCAGCATAGAACAGGTTAAAATACATCCATGTGTACGTCATACCCCCCTGAAAAGAAGATTAAACAATGTAAGATTAATTATATGT
>NW_024832499.1:0-740 GCF_019175285.1 Sceloporus undulatus
AGGACATCCAATTTTAAATCATACACACACACACACACACACACACACACACACAGAGAGAGAGAGAGAGAGAGAGATCAATCCACAAATACTACCTCAAAGTGAAATCATGGTAACATACAGCTATAAATTCAAATTTAGGAATGCTATTTGCATTAGGAAATGCAATCTATCTTTAGGAAAGACAGTGGCCAATTAACTTGTTTGCTTCCTCACTCTCTTGTTCCTGTGCTAAATGTGCTAAATAGACTGCAGAAGAAATACTTTCATTCTGTTTAATGGTATGGTTGGCCCTGTGTGCATTTACAAGTCATTCCAGTGTATAGTGAATGGGCTACTGTTGGCTATTGGCTTCTGCCTCTCAGCCACCATTTTATTCTTGGTTTGGTGTGCTAGATTGCATGAAATTCAGTTCTAGTTGAATAATATTCTAATTTTTGTATGATTTTAATAAGGTGAGCTTTTATATATATTTTGTAAGTTTCAGGGCTTGAGAACGATGAGAGAAGCCAAACTATTTCTCTACCTATCCATCTCCCTATACTATATAATAGAGTGAACATACAAGAAAATGGTAAGAAGTGAAAACAGGCTGATTCACTTGTACATACAGACAAGCCGTACTTTTGTATGGGGGGGAAATGTAAATGTGATATCCCCCACTTCATTCAGTATCCCCAGTACTGTTGCAATAAGATGAACAGACCACCTTTTGAAGGACTACGGAGAGGCGATACGAG
>NW_024832499.1:840-1340 GCF_019175285.1 Sceloporus undulatus
CTACGGAGAGGCGATACGAGCAGCTAAGAATTCGTTCTATGGTGCTCGTGTTGCGTCCGCGGAGTCACGTCCAGCAGAGTTGTTCAGGGTAGTCAGGGAGCTAACTCAGCTCCCTCCTGCCCCGAACCAGATCCTTGAACCTTCTAAGGCCTGCTGTGACCAATTTAACAACTTCTTTGCGGATAAAACCTCTCGGATAAGCGAAGGTCTTAATGCCGGCATTAGGGCAGAACCCAGAGTAGAGGCGTCCATCCGTGGACTTTATTAAACTGGATCAGTTTGAGTCAGTTAGTACCGATGATGTGGACAAGATCCTTAGAAGTGTTCAGAAGACAACCTGCTCTCTCGATCCCTGTCCCTCATGGCTAGCGGCTCAGGGGGGAACCGGTGGTAACTTCATTGTTACACTGGATCATAAATACATCTTTGAGGGATGGGTAATTTCCATCCAGCTTAAAATTGGCCATAGTAAAACCGCTGTTTAAACCCCCCCCCCCCCC
>NW_024832500.1:0-1340 GCF_019175285.1 Sceloporus undulatus
AAGACAAACAACGGACTAATGTAAGCAAGATGACAATAAAAAGCCCAGCCAGAAATCTGGCTGGAGGGAAGCTTGTGCACCCCATTCCTGTCTCTGCGTCTCCTTGCCGCGACATCAGCCTGCTCTGGGCAAAATACCTGAGCCCCAAGGACAACCCAATAACTGGGTTGCTTCCCATTTGGCCATCTACTAGAAGACAGACCCAAGGAACCCCAATTGCAAGTCACTGGACTTAAGTAAGGACTAAGCCCCCAGGCCAGTCCCAAGGGAACTCTCCTTCCCCACACTCCTGGTCCCAGGACCTAAAGAGAGTGCTAAGGTGTTCACTATGACTCTTAATTTTCTCATCTCCAAAACTTCCTATTTAAAGACACCCTTGCCCCAAGCCAGTTGTCAAAGTACAATGTGGAGTAAGCAAAAATCAATCAAACACGAAACAGGTAAAAAAAAAAAAAAGGGGGGGGGGGTACTAACTGGCTTCAAAGTGACCAGCAAAGCTCTCATTGTACTGGAGGAGGGAAGGTGGGTCAAAGTGTCATCCAAAAAGGGAGTAAAAGGAGGAGGAGAACAGAGCTTATCAACCTTGCAACTCTGCCCCACATACCTAGTGTCATGGTGCTCTGTGCCTGATGCAGTAATTGCTGGCCTCTCTTGCATCCAAGGCCAGCCTCATGCCACATGGGTCCGAATCCACATTCCTGTCAAGATGGAGGCAATATGGTTGAAGGCTACTGCATACATGTTATTCCTCTTTTCACTACACACACGCATACACACACACACACACACACACACATTTCTTTTAGCCAGGTTAAGCAGCATGCAGCACAGTTCCTTCTTGTCCTATACTAATACATTCATAGCACTGCAAAAAAACATAAGCAATCAAGCGAAATAGTGCATAAACAACTCCTTGGCTCCTAGTTGTTGAGCTACTTGCTTGTTATCTGGACATAAGCAAGAAGCTTATCACTCACCTTTTTAAACTGGCTCTAGCCTCCTGAGATGGAACTGGGATATGGGATGGAGGCAAGGATTATCTCTCACTAAATTGTTGCTGAACCACCAGCCGCCATCAGCCCAGGTCAAAGCCGGGTCCCAGCTGCGCTCCACCAGCATTTTTTAGAAGTCAGAAGCTTCTAGATATATAGAGATAATGGCGGGGTACATACCTCCGCTTTGTGGCGCTCTGCCGCCGCCGCCAGTAGGTCCGCGGGGGAGCCGGAGCCTTCACACGGCCCGACTCCCGCGCGGACCGAAAAAGAAGCTCCAAAATGGAGCTTCTTTTTAAGTCGCGTTTGCGACGTAGCGAGGCGCCAGGGGCGCACTCACTACGTCAC
>NW_024832501.1:0-1340 GCF_019175285.1 Sceloporus undulatus
CTTTCCAAGATTCTTCAGAGGGGGGTTGCCATTGCCATCTTCTGAGGCTGAGAGAGTGTGACTTGCCAAGGGCTATCTAAGTCCAAAACACACTGCAGCAATAATCCAATCTGAGACCACTTTAACTGCCCTGGCTCAGTGCTAGTAATTCTGGGAAATGTAGCTTTGTGAAACATTGAGCCTTATTTGTCATAGAGCTCTGGTGTCACAATAAACTCCATTTCCCAGTATTCCCTAGCACTGGGCCAGGGCAGTTAAAGCGCTCTCAAACTGGACTATTGCTGCCGTGTGTTTTGGACCTTACTTGGCCTCAAACTGTCCATAGCCTGCAATGTATCTCCTAATTCTGTGGGCAGTCCCTCCCTCCCAACACTTTCTCATTTCCCCCCAAAACCAACACAAAGCTGGCAGATGGAAAGAGGTTTTAAAGCAGCATTTAAATCTGCCATATTTTATTAAAAGACTAAATGTTCCAAATGCTATTATCAGTTTTGTAGCTATTATTACAGAAAGACGTAGAGTGCAAACTAGTGAGATGGGCTTTTCCAACCGACTCACTGTGATGATCTCCGGTGGTCCAAGCAGCCAAACTGTGGCCCTGTAATAATAATAATAATAATAATAATAATAATAATAATAATAATAATAATTTAATACCCCTCTCTTCAGCCAAAAGGTTGTCAGAGTGGATTACAAATTGTTAATTAGATATTTAGACATTATGGCTCTTAGCCCAGCAGACCCTTAACTTCCTTAAATTATGCTGCCATCATCCAGTGAATGATAAAAGGACTTCCCTTAACCTACACTGGGACCAGTTAAGGAACCTTATTTCTCCTTCTTTACTGATCTTCCTAAACATCAACCAAGCCAAAACATGTGTAAAAGCAGCGTCAAGTAGTAGATACTCCAAGGAGATATCTATTATAAATAACAAAATATAACTAAAATATAAGTCATGCAAGATATTAAGAATCTTGCAGTTACAATATTTGTAAGTATATAATATTCATAAAAGCTATTAAAATAATAAATAAACCTAAGTGTCCAATTCTGAGACTAACTTCCAAGATCCGCTCTTTAACTCTCTCTCTCTCGATCTCCAACCGACACAATTCCCCGAACTGTCTCTTGGTCTCTGAGGCCTTATATCTCCTTCTCAGGGAAGCTTCCAGAAGAACCTTTATCTCGCTCTCTGATTGGTCAAGAGAGCCTTCCGTAGCAGTGATGTCATTCTGTGTGGGGATGTGGTAGGGACAGGGATTCCAGCCAATCAGGGCCAGGGATGGTGGGAGGGACTGGGATTCTAGCCAATCATATTACATAATTAGGGCAGTGTC
>NW_024832502.1:0-1340 GCF_019175285.1 Sceloporus undulatus
TTGCACCCCATCAACTCAAAAGTGGGGAAAGGAGAAGAAAGAAGGAGACAGGGACTTTCCTTTGCAAGGAGTCTGAGCCAAAAGCAAACTGCTTTGCCCTTTCCCACTTGTGTGCTTTTCCTCATAAAGAACTTTGACCATCTTCACCACTTTTTGGTGTTGCTTGTCCACATGTGTCTTGTTTTTCCCAGCTGTGAAACATTGGGTGATATGGGAGAATGTCTCTGGATATAAATGGGGGTGGCCCTGTTGCCCTCAAACTCACAGCGTTCCCCAGAACTGCTTTTTAAATGTGCCATTTGCCTCTGAAATTTGACAACAAATGGCTAAATCCACTATAATCTTTGGAGGCTAAATGTACTATACACGTTGGGATAGTCAGTATCCTAATTCATCAATATCCCAGCCATGGCCTAAATTATATTGTTTTATTATATTGTATATTATATTGAAAGAATTTGAGATAAACTGGATTTCAAAGGCAGTAGCTTTTTTCTTGCTGACAGAATTTAAAGTTTATTTCCTGGACTAAATTTTGAGATGATCAAATAATTTTGGGGATGCATCATGTGCTCCCCCCCTTTTTTATTAGTCATTCTCTGAATGAGGGCTATTTTCTGTTGCAGGTGACCTTTGCAGATGTGGCAGTATATTTCACTGAGGATGAATGGAAAATGTTGACACAGAAGCAGAGATTTGTGTGCAATTATGTCATGATGGAGAATTACGAGAATGTGGCTTCTGTGGGTAAGGAAGCTGAAATCATTGCCCTTCCTATGAAGACTGAGGTCCCTTTCATACTATATTATCATGGCACTATGATTCCACTTTAGAGTCATAGAATCAGAGCTGGAAGAGACCATAAGTGCCATCCTGTCCAACCTCATGTCATGCAGGAAATCTAAATCAAAGCATCCCCAACAGATTGCCGTCCAGCCTCTGCCACACTCCGAGGATGTTTGTTCCACTATCAAACAGCCCTTGCTGTCAGGAAGTTCCTGCTAATGTTGAGGTGGAATCTCTTTTCCTCTAGCTTGCATTCATTGCTCTTGGTCCTAGTTTCTGGATCGGAAGAAAACAAGCTTGCTCCCTCCTCAATATTACATCCCTTCAAATATTTGAACAGGGCTATCATATCCACTCTTAACCTTCTCTTCTCCAGGCTAATCATACTCAGCTCTCTAAAGCACTCAACATAGGGCTTGATGTTTTCCAGACCCTTCACCATTTTCTTTGCTCTCCTTTGGATTCACTCTAGTTTCTCAACATCCGTTTTGAATTGAGGTGACCAGAAGTGGACACAGTATTCCAAGTGAGGGCCTGACAAAAGCAGAATAGAG
>NW_024832503.1:0-1340 GCF_019175285.1 Sceloporus undulatus
GTGGCAGTATATTTCACTGAGGATGAATGGAAACTGTTGACGAAGAAGCAGAGACTTATGTACAATTGTGTAATGATGGAGAATTATGAGAATGTGGCCTCTGTGGGTAAGGAACTAGAATCCATTGTCCTTTCTATGAAGACTGGGGTCCCTTTTGTGCTAAATTATCATGGTGTTATGATTCCACTAGAATTATAGAATCATTTCCAAACACCATCCAGCCTCTGTTTAAAGACCTCCAAGGAAGAGGACTCCACGAAACTAAGGGAGTTGCACTGTCAAAGAGCTCTTACTGTCGCTCCTCAAAGGGCTTGATGGTTTTGAGATACAGTGGTACCCCGGGTTACGAATTTAATTCGTTCCGCGGCGCCGTTCGTAACCCGAAAGATTTCGCAACCCGAAAAAAGGCTTTCCGCTAGCGCTGGAAAGCCGCTAGCCGCGCTTCGCTTTTAAATTTCGTGCCAAAAAGCGCCGAAACACACCGAAAAAATTTCGTAACCCGAAAAATCTTTCGTTACCCGGAACAGTTTTTTCCAAGCTAACTTTTTCGTACCCCGGAAATTTCGTAACGCGATCAATTCGTATCCCGGGGTACCACTGTACTTCACCACTTTGGCTGCCTTCCTCTGGGCATGTTCCAACTTGACAACATCCTTTTAAAATTGTGGGGCCCTGAACTAGACACAGGATTATTCTGAATAAAGCAGAATAGAGTAGCACTATTACATCCCTTGATCTAGTGCTATTCTTGTATTGATGCAGTCTAGAATGATATTGGCCTTTTTAGCTGTATACTGTATTGGTTGTGAGTCATCTCCTGGTGCCACATAGCATGAAGCATCCTCTGCAGTTAACTTGCATCATGCCATGTGCTCTGACTCAACACTCTATGGCATTCTCACAGGAAATGATGCCACTTTTCAATCAAAGTATTTTTACACAAATTTAATGGAATATTTTTCAATGGCCTGATTATCTGCTTCCACTGATTTCCTCATGAAAGTTCCCCTACAATCTCTTCTTTGCTAGCTCCTATGAGTAAGGATACAATCGTTATATGGATTTGGGGGCATCCAGAACAGTGTCATGCTCAGGTCAATCACACCAACTTTATTAATTTAACCTGAAATAGGGAGGGGTGAATGTAGGGCTAAATCTTGGGGTAACACCTTCCTCTCTTAACACTGAGATTCAGTCTTGTCTGTCATTGTCCTTGTTTACAGAAGAACTTGTCAGTCATGAGAGAGTCCACACAAGAAAGAAGTCACATAAATGCCAGCATTGTGGGAAAAAATTTGCCTACAAGTCAGTCCTTGTCATGCATCAGAGAGTCCACACAG
>NW_024832504.1:0-1340 GCF_019175285.1 Sceloporus undulatus
TTCTGTAGAACTGCCATTTTGATGACGGCAATTCTGCCTCGTAGTGAAAGATTTAACCAGCTCCATCTCCTTAAATTTTCTCTTATGTCTTTCCATGCCCCCAAATAATTATTGTCTTTAGAAACCCAAATTCCTAAGCACCTCAGTTTCTTTCCTACTTGGAAGCCCGGTTTCCTCTTTCGTTCCTCTACCTCTTCTCCAGTCATACTTTTAGTTATCAACACTGTCTTGTCTTTATTGATTTTCAGTCCTGTGAATCTGCCGTATTTATTTAGCTCCTGTAGCAGCGGTTCTCTGCCCCAATTTGGGTCCTCCAAAACTGTGACCACGTCATCCGCAAACGCTCTTATCTTGGTTTCCTTTCCTTTCCTGTTAATCCCTTTTATATTTGGATTACCTTTAACAGAGGAAATCAAAATGTCCATTACTTCTAAGAATAAGAGCGTTGATATCGGGCATCCTTGCCTTGTGCCCTTATTTACCATACATTCTTGGGATCTTTCTCCGTTGATAATTAAGCTCTTTGCCGATTATATATTTGCCTTATTGTCTCCCATTTCCATACTTTTTACCACTTCTATCAAAAAATCCCATCTCATGCAGTCGAAGGCTTTCTCCGTGTCAATAGCAATTAGGGCACATTTTTTCTCATTATTGACCTGGTAAAATTCAAGACAATTTATAATCGTTCTGATATTGTTCCTAATCTTTTTGCCAGGTAAAAACCCGTTTTGCTCCTTCCCAATTGTCGAATTCAAAATTCCCTTCAGTCTGCTGGCAAGTATTTGTGTGAATATCTTATAATCAGAGTTCAGCAAACTTATTGGTCTATAATTAGTCATTAACAAGCTGTCCTTTCCTTCTTTGGGAATTAAAGTGATACTCGCTAGCTCCCATGAGTCTGGAATCCCCTCTGCATTAATAGGATTAAACCATTTATATAGTGGATCCACTAGTTCCCCTTGAAATACTTTATAATATCTAGCTGTAAATCCATCCACTCCAAGGGATTTCCCCTCTTTATAATCTTCTTACCTTCCCTCCGTCTATGGGGCCTGCAAAGGGAGGGGGCTTCCTTTCCTGGGGAGGGCATGGTCTAGATCTTCCCTGTCTATGGGGCTTCAAAAGAAGTCTCCAGGGCAGAGGAGAATGTGGCCCAATAGAGGGACCCTAACATTTCCCCAAATGAGCACATTCTCCGTCTCTCTGTCCAGAGGCAGAGCCCTCTTTCCCAAAATGGCTGCTGAGGGAGTCCTATCCAAATGCCCCCTGTCTTTCAGCAGCCCCCTTTACGCCATCTCTTCCCTTGGCACTTTCCTTCTTTCCTTCCTTTAACCCCC
>NW_024832505.1:0-1340 GCF_019175285.1 Sceloporus undulatus
TGTTTGTTTCATTCTTGGTAATTTGAGTTATTCTGGTTTGTCTCCTTCCTTCTTGCCTTAAAATCTATTGATAAGGAAACTGGGGAGACTTTAAAACCTCCCAAAGGAGCCACTTTTGGCCTTTTTGGGGGACAATCCTCCTCTTAGAAGCCAAAGCCCAATGTTTGTGAAGAAGAAGAATAAGGCTTGTATTAAAACTATCCTCCCCATTTCTGGTCCCTTTTAAAACCCATGTTCCCCAGAAGGAGCAGAGCTGTGTAATAAGGAAACCCTCCCAGAAAAGACACACAAAAGACCCATAAAGAGACACGCTTCCTTCCTTTTGGCCCAAGGAGCCTGGCCTCTTCTGACTCTGGAGCCTCAGGAGAGAAAGAGAAGCCTCTGTTCAACTGAGGCCTCAGAGAAGGTTCTGGAACATTATTCCCCACAGTCACAAGCAGCACAAAATGGCCACCAGAACACAAAATGGCTGCCTCTGCCTCAGCGCTTGGCAGTTGGCAGTTTGAGGCCTTCAGGGAACATAAAATGGAGGATGAAAGGGCCCCAAAGTCAGAAGGGACCCCAAACAGCATTTCCAAACCTTAACAACAGCTAAAATCTTTCCTGACGCTATAATATAGAAACTCACTGAGATACTCTTTATAAATGTTTCTTTACATGTCTTTATAAATAAATAAAATTTAATAATACTAATGCTACTACTAATAATAGTAATATTGTTACAACCAGGAGATTTCTCCCTGTGGCTTCTCCCCCAGAGGTCTCTGCGTATGCTCAGGAGCCCCTTCTTCTTCTTCCCCTTCTTCTTCCTCTGCAGAATCCTCCGGAGGTCTCTCTGCTCCTCCTCCCCCTTAGACTCTTCCTCTAAGCCTTTCTCCTTCTCCTCCTCCTCCTCAGGCCCTTCCCCTAAGCCTTCCTTCTTTTCCTCCTCCTCTTCCTCAGGCCCTTCCTGTAAACCCTTCCTCTTCCTCCTCCTCCTCAGGCCCTACCTCCCTTGCAAGGGAGGCCGAAAGATGACAGTTAGGGAGGGAGGAGCCTCTTTCTTCAGGCCGGCCCCTGATGGTACTGGGCCAGCCTTCTCTCTCCCTCAGAGGCCGAAAGATGACAGTTAATCACAATACAATTACTACAAAAGAATGGCCACCTTTTAGCAGCTTACAATAAAAAGATCCATACAATACAATAAAAACAACTTTCATTATAACCCAAACCCTTCCTAACACTCCCTCCCAAAAAATATCCATACAATACAATAATATGCTTACACACACAGGCTGAGAGAGTGTGTCTTGGCCAAGGTGGGCATCCAAACCCTGACCTCCCTTTCTTCATGACCTCTT
>NW_024832506.1:0-1340 GCF_019175285.1 Sceloporus undulatus
CCACAGGGATCTCAGAGGTAGCCCCATTGGACCACCTGGGGAGAAAAGAAATCATGTTTACCTCCTCAATATCCCCCAGCATCCTATTGTCATTGTTTGGCTCCATCTGAGCCATTGTAGAGCCAAGAGAGGATATTGAAAGCCTCTCCAGAACATAGAAACACTGAAACATAGATCAAAAAGACCTAAAAACTTGCTAAGAGATGGACCAAAGAGCATTGGGACCCAAAACATATTAAGTGCCATGGTTCTTTCCTACGATAGATTTGCAGTTTAGCAAAGGGCACTTACAGTCATCAGATGGAGAGCTCTACTGGCTCCAAAAAGTAAAGTACAAATCCCAAGATTCCAAGGATGTTGCTTTGACCATTAAAGAAGGATCATAATGCCATGTATGTAGCATGCAAGACCCCCCTCTTCTGAAGGAAGAGCAATGGATACAAGTTCCTTGCCCAGAGAGGATAGGTTTCATATGTTTCCATCATCACTTCGTTATATAAAACTGACTGCTTCGGACTCAAGAGTGGCCATTCCTCCTCACTCTTTCCACTCTTCCCCTCCATCTCTCTCTCTCTCTCTCTCTCCCCTCTGAAGGCCTCAAACCGACAAGTGCCAAGAACTGAGGCATAGGCAGCCATTTTATGTTCCGGTGGCCATTTTGTGCTGCTTGTGACTGTGAGGAATAATATTCCAGAAGCTTCTCTGAGGCCTCAGTTGAACAGAGGTCTCTTTCTCTCCTGAGGCTCCAGAGTCAGAAGGAGGCCAGGCTCCTTGGTCCAAAAGGAAAGAAGTGTGTCTCTTTGTGTGTCTTTTGTGTCTCTTTTCTGAGAGGGTTTTCTTATTACACAGCTCTTCTCCTTCTGGGAAACATGGGTTTTAAAGGGGATCAGAAACAAGGAGGATAGTTTTAATACAAGCATTATTCTTCTTCACAAACATTGGGCTTTGGTTATAGGGGTGTCTATGTAGAAGTTGGCTCACAGAAAGTCTGATAGCTCTATAGGAACTCCATCTGCCATTGCTTTTTGCAGCATGGCTTGGTGTGCTTGCAGAGTCCTCTTGCGTTTTCCTTTCCCAGCTCCTTTGAAACAGCTGCTGAACTGCTCCTAGGATCATGGATTCTGTTCTCTTTGCAGCCCAGCTTTCCTTCCTTTCTGGGTCCTGTGCTGCTGGATTGACCCAAGCTTTCTTTTAGAGCTGTAGCTTTTGGTATAAAGTTATCAAAGGGGAGTTTAAGACGCTTCAGTTGATTCCCAGTTTTTTGTCTAAGAGTTCATACACTGAGATAACAGAATGGGCTGTTGAAAGGCATTCTTTGGTCACAAAGTCCGGGGGCCATG
>NW_024832507.1:0-1340 GCF_019175285.1 Sceloporus undulatus
GCTGCTGTCAGTGGAGTTTCTACTAGCTCCACACATTTAGGGTAACAGTTTTTCCAACTCAAAGCTGATGTCGGTTGTAGCTACTGGACTAGCCTGAAACAGCCTGGCCCTCAGCATGTTAATTAGATGCCTCCTTGGAGGCAGAATGATAGAAAAGCAATCAGATTTATTTATTTTATGTAAGAAGACACACTTTATAAAGTTCTAAATTCACAGCCCTCTAAACACAACTGCTCCAGAACATTTCATCACAAAGTGTTTAAAATCAGAACAAGCCATTTGTCACATGCGGGATATTCATCATAATTTCTTTGTAGAGTGAACTATGTTGGTCAGTGGTGAAGACTGATTTTGCTGTCTTGATGCCATTGTTAACTGTGGTATCATTCCCACTGCTGTCAGGCAAAACAAACAGTGCAGCAAGTAAGCCTTTGGTGGCACAGTGATTAGGCCACTGGCATGCAGAGCTACACAAGAGTTGCTATGCTTAGATACTTCTCCCTTGGTAGGTGGGTTTTCCTAACAGGCTTTTTTCATTCTAATCCATTCATAAGTCATGGATGTCAAGCATAATAAACACAAGCATCAAGCATAACCACCTTTCCCCTGTTACAGCAAGAAACAAATAATTGTCAATGTGAACAAAGTACATTCCAACCACAGAGTTCTCAATACTGTTGTTTTCTCTTGGTGTGTTCCCTGCCTCATGAGGGAACAGAACATGCTATCATGCTTGGATCTTCTTTGTTTTTGTTTTTCACTAGGAGAAATTGACATTTCTTCTGGTAATATTTAGAGGAAATGCATATTATGTGCAGAAGAACCAAGCTTGAAAAACTTAAGCTTTTAAAAATACTGTTCCACAAATCCTCCAGCCGGAAGCAGACTGTTGCAGAATTAACCTTTTCAATGACTGTGTGATGGGAAGGAGTTACTTTAGTACATGAACCAGCCTGTTCAAGAAGCTCAAGGTACTATACAAAGTATACAGTTCACTAGCCCTATATATATATATTTATCTTCACAACAACCTTGGGCTGTAAATTTTATTTATTTATTTAGGCAAGGTTACCCAATGAACTCTATCAGTGAGTGGAAGCTTGCCAGGTCCTTGTTTGACTCTCCAACCACTATATTAATGGTGCCACAGCTTTATCTAATACAGGTTGAGTCTCCTTTATCTAAAATGTTTGGCACCAGAAGTGTTTTGGATTCTGGATTTTGGAATGTCTGCATTTACATATACATACATAATGAGATATCTTGGAGATGGGACCCAAATCTAAATACAAAGTTCACTTATGTTGCATATACACCTTATACACATGGCCTGAAAGTAA
>NW_024832508.1:0-1340 GCF_019175285.1 Sceloporus undulatus
GGAAGGAATAAAGGAGTGAAAGTACCAAGGGAAGAGAAGCATAAAGGGACTGCTGAAGTGGGGTGGGGGGGATCTGGGACCTGATTCAGGCACCTTTCTCCCGGAGCCCATTATTAGAGCCTTCCACAGCTCAGTATGATGCTTTAAATGACTATTTCACAGATAATATCTCTCTGAAAAGAGCCAAATTGGATGTCAGCATTATTGCAGAGGCTATAAGTGAGGTGTCCATGAGTAAGATCATACTGGATCTATTTGAATCTGAATACTGAGGACATGGACAAGCTCCTCGGACGTGTGAAGACAACAACTTCCCTCTCGACCCTTGCTCTTCATGGCTGGTCATTCAAGGAGGAGATGCACATAGGACTCACCTGAGATGTATCATAAATGCATCTCATCCATCTTGCTTAAAAGTAGCGCTGTTACAGCCGTTTATGGAAAAGCCCTCTCTAGATCCCTTGGACATGAACAATTACAGTCCGGCCTCCCATCTTCCATTTCTAAGCAACATGATTGAGAGGACAGTTCCTCTTCATCTCCAAGCGGTCTTGGATGAAACAGATTATCTGGACCCATTTCAAACTGGCTTCAGGATGGGATACAGAGTCGAAACTGTTATGGTCGCTTTAGTAAATGATCTTTGCTTGAGTATGGACAGGTGAAGTGTGACCCTGTTGATGCTTTTGGATCTCTCAGTGACTTTCGATACCATCTACCATGGTATCCTTATGGAAAGCCTGAGGGAACTGGGGATCGGGGGCAATGCATTGCGGTGGTTCCGGTCCTCTCTCTCAAGCAGATTCCAGATAGTGATGCTTGGGGACAGATGTTCCTCTAAAAGGGAGCTTAAATTTGGCATCCCACGGGGCACAATCCTGTCCCAAATGCTATTCAACATCTACATGAAGCCTGGAGAGATCATCCGGAGGCAAGGAGTGGGGTGCTATCAGTATACTGATGACACCCAATTATATCTCCCCATGCCCCAGACCTTAGCGTCAACTGAGGAAGGCATCTTCTCTCTGAATGAATGTCTTGAGGCAGTAATTGGAAAGATGAGGAAAAACAAATTGAAAGTGAATCCAGAATCCAGATAAGACAAAAGTACTTGTTGTTGGAGCCCCTAACCCAGGTATGGAGATTTGTAAACCAGTCCTGGACCGGGTAACACTTCCCTTAAAGGAGTATGTTTGCTCCAGATGCCAGCTCAGATAGATGCGACGGCAAGGAGTACCTGTTATCCGCTTCGGTTTTTCAAAGTTGTGGTTTCTTCCAACTTGCCATTATACTTCACTTCTATTCCTTTCTTTTACTATGATATGCCAGCTGTGCCCTTT
>NW_024832509.1:0-606 GCF_019175285.1 Sceloporus undulatus
AGAAAACTGTGTCTCCTTCCACTTTCTCAACCCCATTTAGAAATGTATGGACCTCTTCCATAGCCATTCTTAGACACAGCTTTGCTCCTTAAAAAACACAAGGCTTGTAATCTTTCACAGAAGACATATTATTTAGGAGGCAGTTCAAGAAAAATCCTACCAGGAAGGTGCCCTCAATTTCTTTTCTAGGCATTTAGGCTGGTGGGCTTTTCATCCACAGTTTTATGGTGGAGGTGGCCTATGACAAACCTCCTTTGAACACAGACAAAGGAAGAACTGACTTCAACTTGACCATTAGTGAACCTGTTAAAAGGTTACATGATGAAGAGAGTTCTGCCTGATATTTCCTATGATGCTTCTTCTGAGTTTCACTTAATTTGCTCAGGTATAATTGTATTTATTTGGTGGACTGTTCTTATACCTTAAAAAAAATATTTCCAAGCAAAAGACTTGGATAGAAGAAAGGTCCCTCCACAAAATTGTCTGGCCTTAAGATGAATGACAGAGGCATCATGCGAAATGAAGAAGAGACAGTGATCTTGAACCAGACAATTCTTTCTGTCCCAGACTCACTTGGCTCCCTTCCTCTGGGTCAGAAAGAATTGT
>NW_024832509.1:706-1340 GCF_019175285.1 Sceloporus undulatus
TATTTCCTATGATGCTTCTTCTGAGTTTCACTTAATTTGCTCAGGTATAATTGTATTTATTTGGTGGACTGTTCTTATACCTTAAAAAAATATTTCCAAGCAAAAGACTTGGATAGAAGAAAGGTCCCTCCACAAAATTGTCTGGCCTTAAGATGAATGACAAAGGCATCATATGAAATGAAGAAGAGACAGCAATCGTGAACCAGACAATTCTTTCTGACCCAGAGGAAGGGAGCCAAGTGAGTCTGGGACGCTTTTATGCAATAGGTTCTTGGCCTTAGGAGAAAAGCCGCAATATGAAAAAGGGGCACCACCTCATCTTTCTACTCTTTGTGCAAATGGACAGGTTTTCTCTGACCTACAGAGTCTTTCTATTATCTCTCTTCTCACATATTTCAGAAGGGGGCTCTTTTATTGAGCACACATTTAGAAGATATTGCTTTAGATTTTCCAGTCTAGTTATTATTTCTGTTTGTGTAGTCTGGGATAGACCTGAAAATGATTCAATTAGCTCCTCTTCCTCTTTGATTGCAAGACTTGAGAGGTGAAATGATTCAATAGCATTAAAAGGTGTACTATCTTTCTCATTGCTAGATTTATTTGAATCATGTTTTCCAGATTCAGTCTTAGTTTG
>NW_024832510.1:0-106 GCF_019175285.1 Sceloporus undulatus
CCATCAGCACTATCCTGAAGAAGGAGAGCCCTCCCTCCATGATAATTTTCATCCTTCAACCTGCGAGGGAGTGAACAGGTAGGCCCAGCTCCATCAGGGCTAGCCT
>NW_024832510.1:206-1340 GCF_019175285.1 Sceloporus undulatus
AGGCCCAGCTCCATCAGGGCTAGCCTGAAGAAGGAGAGCCCTCCCTCAAGTCCATCTGCCTTGGTCCAGGCCTTAGAGGGAGAGAAGAACCACTGGACCTCATCCCCTTTTTCACCACCGTTCCCTTCTCCTTTTGTGTCGTGTCTTTTCAGATTGTAAGCCTGAGGGCAGGGAACCGTCTTATTAAAAATAATAATTGTAAGCCACTCTGAGAGCCTTTAAAGCTGAAGGGCAGGGTTTAAATACCATAAATAATAATAATAATAATAATAATAAGAAGAAGAAGAAGAAGAATGTCCCAGAAAATAGTCTCACTGAAGCACAGTATCCCTTTGTGTACCTGACAATTACCTAGAATGAACTCTAAGAGAACATTCCGTCCCTCAGGACTCTTCAGAGCTTTGAAAAGATTTCAGAGGTCAAAGTAAGAGGAAATGTCTGGGCTCCTCGCCCTACTTGTAAATGCCAGGATGAAACACAATGTCAACATCCAGAGAGGCCAAATGGCCTCGACATGGAGTCTCAAGTCAGTATCTTGGCAATTCTGTCATCTGGACAGCTGAGAAGGTCTAAAGATAACAATAGACTTGAGCTTCCAGACAAGCAAATGTCTAATGCTTAGTTAAGCATTAACTAATTAATTAACATTTGCAAATACTCTGCAAGAATGTCCAAGAAGACATTTGCATCTAAATAGATTGCGAGTCTTAGTCTGACATTGAATGCTATCCAACATGGCAGTCTTAATTTGATGGAAGAGTTTGGCACCTTGGATCCTTGTTTAAAAGCTCAGACTATGACCCCAGTGACTCCTGTTGGTATAAGAACCACTGCTTCTAAGATGGAGAGGAACTTGATGTTCTGACTGTCTGTAAGCAAGTTGGTAATGGACTCTTTGACAAAGAAAATCACCACTCATGGGTTATGATGCATGTGATTTAGGTTTAATAGAAAACCAAGGAACCACTCTGAAAGCAAGTTCTCAAATGATCCCAAGAGGATCTTCCAAACCCACTAATGCCAGTGGAAGGGCTGCCTTCAATGTAAGTGGGCTCAAAGGTGTATCACCTACTATGGTAGCATGCTTCCTAAAATAATAACAGCAAAAGGGGGTTCCAGGATCACAACATCTGA
>NW_024832511.1:0-1340 GCF_019175285.1 Sceloporus undulatus
CTCGGGCAGCACGTGCACACGTCCCGCAACCCTAGCACATCATGTAGCCATTGCAGTTGTGCAGCACCATACATATGGCGCACACAATAATTACGTTGCAGCTGCACCACCTCCAAGACGTAACTGTGCCATCTTTGGCACTTTGCAGTGCTGCAAAAAGCCACTTTTTGGAGCTCCTTCTTTGCTGTGCAGCAGCGCCACACAATTTGTATGATGTGGTGCTCCTGCACAGCAGAGAGAGATGCCAAAGCGGCGTCTCTTTTTGGCAGTCTGTACCCTGCTTGAGTGTTCTTAATAAAGTTCTTTGTTGTTTGAAAACACTGGGCTCTTTTATGCACAGAATTTCTGAATTTGCAAAAAAAACTTACCCTTTCTTCTCTCTTCAGTCCTCAGCTCCATAATATCAGAGGCAAACACACACACACTCGGAGAGACACAGCTATATGTACAAAGCAGAGTCTTCCCAGCCTTTCCCTCCTGAGTACATCTCCACAGTTTAGGCTCCATTCCGGAAGGAAGGAAGGAAGGAAGGAAGGAAGGAAGGAAGGAAGGAAGGAAGGGTGTTCTCCTTCCCTTCTTCCAAAGGCTGCAAGTGGAATAAGCAGCACCAACAGCAATGTCCTTGTTATGCCTGCGCATGCTGAGGAGGGAATTTCGGGCATATGTGCATGTGCAGTCTCAGCCACTGAAGCCATTGTTGCCCTCACAGTCTGTTCTGAGGGAGGGGGGAAGTGCGGAGAGCCCTTGTTCATTTGAAGGAATGGCTGGAGGTTCTTCTGGTGGGCTCTTGAGGGGTTAT
Source organism: Sceloporus undulatus (assembly GCF_019175285.1). Taxonomy (NCBI): domain Eukaryota; kingdom Metazoa; phylum Chordata; class Lepidosauria; order Squamata; family Phrynosomatidae; genus Sceloporus; species Sceloporus undulatus. Next base: position 800 of record NW_024832511.1, read on the forward strand.
AAGAAGGAAGGAAACCCCAATCTCCCCCCCCAAAGAACGACAGGGGGCCTGCCATGTCTCTGCTCCCTCTTTCCTTCCCTGCCCCCTTCTTGGTGGATTCCTTGGTGCCCACGTACTTGGGGGGTAATTATGAGAAGAGAGGGCAGGGGGACCCTTGGAGAGAGGCATGGCCACGGAGGGGAGGTGGATCCAAAGGTAAAAGGGGCTTTTAAGAGCTCCCTCCTTCCTGGAAAGTGAGGCAGAGGAAAGACCCTTCTCATACCTCATTTGGGGATGATTTTTGTGCCAAATAAATAGCATCACACAAGATAGCATTGGAAACAACATTTTCATGGGGGAGCAGTTTTCCCTGGGGGGAGAAAGCTCTGTCTGGGGGGAGAGAAGAGCCCAAGTTTAGGCCAAAGCCAGGAGGAGGCAGACAGAGCGACCCGAAAGCTCCTTCTGGGGAGACTGACACACCCCTGGCACACTGGGATCTAGGCGTAGAGGCCCACAGGATCCCAGTGCATCCCCCACACAAATATATACCTAGTCCTTCACA
>NW_024832512.1:0-1340 GCF_019175285.1 Sceloporus undulatus
CAGGAAGGAACAGAGCCACTGTAAAATAGTACCTTCAAGTCCCATCCCAGAGAGATGGTCCACAAGGATACCATGGTTGAGAAAACATTCCCCAAAGATCTTAATGTTCTGGCAGGTTCATATGGGGAGATATGGACCTAAGCCATATAGGGCTTTATAGACCATAACCAGAATTTATAATTGTGACCAGAAATGAACTAGTAGCCAGGGAAGCTGTTTCAACAAGGGAGTTATATGGTCCCTGTAACTGGCCCTGGTCAGCATTGCCACAGCATGAAGTTTCTGAACAGTCTCCAAAATTCAAAATGACCTAAATAGACTAGAAAGCTGGGCCAAAGCTAACAAAATGAAATTCAACACGGAGAAATGTAAGGTTCTGCACTTAGGGCAGAAAAATGAAATGCACAGATAAATGATGGGTGACACCTGGCTGAACTATACTACATGTGAAAGGAATCTAGGAGTCCAAGTAGACCACAAGTCGAACATGAGTCAACAGTATGATGCAGCAGCTAAAAAGGCCAATGCAATTTTATGTTGCATCAATAAAAGTTTGGTGTCTAGATCAAGGGAAGTAATAGTGCCACTGTATTCTGCTCTGGTCAGGCCCCACCTGAAATATTGTGTCCAGTTCTGGGCACCACAGTTCAAAAGAGACATTGAGACACTGGAGTGTGTCCAAAGGGGGGCAACTAAAACGGTAAAGGGTCCAGAAACCATGCCCTATGAGGAACGCCTTAGGGAGCTGGTTATGTTTAGCCTGGAGAAAAGAAGGTTAAGAGGTGATATGATAGCCCTGTTTAAATACTTGAAAGGATGTCATATTGAGGAGGGAACAAGCTTGTTTTCTGCTGCTCCAGAGAACAGGACCTGGAACAATGGATGCAAGCTACAGGAAAAGGGATTCCACCTCAACAATTAGGAGGAACTTCCTGACAGTAAGGGCTATTCGACAGTGGAACAAACTCCCTCGGAGTGTAGTGGAGTCTCCTTCCTTGGTTGGAGGTCTTTATACAGAGGCTGGATGGCCATCTGTTAATGGGGATGCTTTGATTGAGATTCCCTGCATGGCAGGGGGTTGGACTGGATGGCCCTTGTGGTCTCTTTCAACTCTACGATTCTATGAATCTATGATTCTAACATTGCAAAAGTAATGGGAAATTCTAAGGAAGAGGATTTTAAAAAACACCACAGTGGGGACCATGTGTTCAACAGCCACAGCACAGTGATGGAGATGGAGAAATTGGGGGGGGGGGGGGGAAAATGGAATGGAAAGGTCCAAGTTCCACTTTCCTTCTGCTATAGAGACAAGAAGAAGAACATTTTGATTCAAGATAGGA
>NW_024832513.1:0-1340 GCF_019175285.1 Sceloporus undulatus
TCCAGGAAGCTCCATTTTATGAGACACAATGCATTTGTATTCATTAGCTGTTCTCCTTAAATCTTAATTCAGGTTGCTATATTTGATGGAAAGTTCAAAGTAGTCTGTATATGTTCAGGGGCATTTTCACTACATTCTTGCAGGATGGCAGAAATATACTAAGCCTAGATGCAACTTAGAATCATAGAATTGGAAGAGACCACAAGGGCCATCCAGTCAAACCCCCTGCCATGCAGGAACTCTCAGCCTCTGCTTAAAGACCCCCAAGGAAGGAGACTCCACTACACTCTGAAGGAGTGTGTTCCACTGTCGAACAGCCCTTACTGTCAGGAAGTTCTTCCTAATGTTGAGGTGGAATCTCTTTTCCTGCAATTTGCATCCATTGTTCCGTGTTCTAGTCTCTGGAGCAGCAGAAAACAAGCTTGCTCCCTCCTCAATATGACATCCCTTTAAATACTTAAAGAGGGCTATCATATCACCTCTTAACCTTCTCTTCTACAGGCTAAGTATCCCCAGCTCCCTGAGTCTTTCCTCATAGGGCTTGGTTTCCAGACCCTTCACCATTTTAGTCTCCCTCCTTTGGACACGCTCCAATTTCTCAACATCCTTTTTGAATTGTGGCGCCCAGAACTGGACACAATATTCCAGATGGGCTCTGACCAAAGCAGAATATAGTGGCACTATTACTTCTCTTGATCTTCTAGACACTATACTTTTATTGATGCAGCCTAAAATTGCATTGGCCTTTTTATCTGTAGCATCACACCGTTGACTCATGTTTAACTTGTGGTCTACTTAGACTCCCTGATCCCTTTCATACATATAAGTCTCTCGTTCAGCCAGGTATCCCCCATCCTATATCTGTGCATTTTATTTTTCTGCCCTAAGTGCAGTACCTTACATTTCTCCGTGTTGAATTTCATTTTGTTGGCTTTGGCCCAGCTTTCTAGTCTATTCAGGGAATTTTGAATTTTGATCCTGTCCTCTGGAGTATTAGCTATTCCTCCTAATTTAGTGTCATCTGCAAATTTGATAAGTATGCTCCCAATTCTGTCATCCAGGTCATTGATAAAGATGTTGAACAACACTGGCCCCAGGACAGAGCCCTGTGGGACCCCACTGGTCACTTCTCTCCAGGATGAAAAAGTGCCACTGTTGAGCACCCTTTGGCTTCGGCCAGTCAACCAATTACAAATCCATGTAACAGTTACCTTGTCTAATCCACATTTTACAAGCTTGTTTGCAAGAATGTCATGGGGAAACTTGTCAAGGGCCTTATTGAAATCAAGATATACTATATCTACAGCATTCCCTTCATCTACCAAGCTGGTAATTTTATC
>NW_024832514.1:0-1340 GCF_019175285.1 Sceloporus undulatus
ACACACACACACACACACACACACACACAGTCAGCCCTCCTCGTCCACGGATTTTGTATCCATGGGTTCAAGAATCCCAAAAACAAAGCATGGTTCTTGTCATTTGATGTAAGGGACACTGCTTGGCTGTGCCCCAGGGACTTGTTATCCATAGGGGACCCTGGAACCACAACCCAGCGAATCCGGTCCGGTCAGGTCCTATCCTGTCCTGGGCTATGCTATCCTAACCCTAACCCTGACCCTGACCCTGACCCCAAAACCTGACCCTGACCCTGACTCTAAACTCTAATGCTAACCCTAACCCTGACCCTAACCCTAACCCTGAACCTGACCCTAAACGCTAACTCTAAAGCCTAATGCAAATGCAAACGCTAACCCTAAACCTGACCCTAAACACTAACACTAACACTAACACTAACCCTATACTAAACCTGACTCGAAAACCTGACCCTGACCCTAACCCTGACCCCAAAACCTGACCCTAACCCATAACCCATAACCCTAACCCTGTCCCCAAACCCTGACCCTAACTCATAACCCATAACCCTTACCCTGACCCTGACCATAACCCTAAACCCTAATGCTAACCCTAAACCCTAACCCTAACCCTGACCCTGACCATAAACCTAATCCTGTTCTGTCCTATCCTAACCCTAACCTGTCCTATCCTTTCCTGTGCTATATTATGCTATGCTGTCCTATACTATACTGTCCAAACTGTTCTGTACTATACTATACTAAACTGTCCTATGCTATACTATACTGTCTCATACAATACTATAGTGTTCTATCCTGTCCTATACTATACACAAAACAATTCCCTCATGGCAAACGTCTGTAGCCCAGTGATTTAATCCCATCAAATATTAATTAATTGCCATGTTTGCCTTAATTTTTAAGCAAAAACCGATCCTGTAACTCTATCCGCCCTCGATGTATACATTATTAATTCGGTGGTTTTTATGGGATTTCCGGCCGTAGTAATAATGACCCCGTAGATTATTATTAATGTTTGGACATGGATGATCTTGCAATGCAACTCGTCAGAGATCAATGCTGCAATATAATCCCAAAAGGAAGATCCAGTTTCCAGGGAAATGACTCGAAGGCCCAGGACGCGGCAAGCAGTCAGTGCCAATAGGCATGAATTATTGAGCGTCGGCTACAACCAGGACGGAAAGGTCACTCGAACTCAGGAGTCGGATTCTTCCTTGTTGGGCCCTAAGTAAGCGTCTTGCAAATCCTCCAATCAAATAATAATCCCTTGCAAAGAGGAGAAAGAATAATCCCTCACAAAGTAGAGAAACAATAATCCCTCGCAAAAAGAATAATCCCTCGCA
>NW_024832515.1:0-1340 GCF_019175285.1 Sceloporus undulatus
TTCAAACTTAAAGCAAACAGCCAGACATTTCCCATTTTGGACAGGGCGAAATGTCACATTTTTTTGACATCAATGGATGCCATGTCTAGCAAGTCACAAGACAGGGATCATTTATGCCACCTTTGGTGGTGTTGGGCCATTCCCCTTCAATCTATCTCACAATGTGTGGGAATAATGTGGGGACAAGAAAAGCCAAGGACTCCATTTTAAGCTCCATACAGGACCCTGAACAAACCTGGCCGAGAAAACCCCCCATGACAGGTTTGCATTAAGAGTCGCCATAAGTCAGAAATGGCTTTAAGGCACACACCAACAAAAATAATTTACTGTATACACTCATGTATAAGTCTAGAAACTTTAGTCAAAAATCAACTCCAAAAATCTGGGTCGTCTTATCTATGGGTCAGTGTAAGTACCATACCTTAACTCTTTATCAAAATAGGAACCATTCCCTTCTCTGAGTTGAGTGGCAAAAAGAGAAATCTTAGTCCATCCAGGGAGAACCTAAAAGAAGCGCCTACTCCCTCCGTTGTGGTATTGGCTCTGGCCTTTTTGAATGGCTGGGTGGGCAAACAGTGGTGTGATTTGGCATCATTTTCCTTTCTATCTTATTCTATCACACCTATCTTAAAATCCCTACACTGGCTGCCTATTACCTTCCGGGCACAGTATCAGGCGTTGGTCATTACCTATAAAGCCCTGCATGGCTTGGGTCCAGCTTACCTAAGGGAACGCCTCCTCCCATATTACCCTTCCTGCACTCTCAGGTCCTCAGGGAAGAACCTACTACAGTCACAGAGAACTAGACTAGTAATTATCTCCCAGAGGATGTTTGCTGCTGCCGCTCCAAAAATCTGGAACGATCTGCCGGACAAGATCCGCCAACTAACATCTTTCAGGGCCTTTAAGAAGGCAATAAAAACAGATCTCTTTCGGTGGGCCTTCCCAAATTGATCCTCTAATTTCACTCTCTGCGTGCCTAAATTGTTTCTCTTCAGAGCAATTAGAATACTTTTGATATTATTGTTTTCCCTTTTTGTATGCTCTTACCCGCCTTGATCCAACACAGGAAAAGGCGGGTTATAAATAAATACTATTATTATTATTATTATTTCCTTCATCCTTTACATCCTTTGTCACATACCACTAAGTTTACCCTTGACTTAGAATCATAGAAAAGTTTGAAGAGACCCCAAGGGCCATCCAGCCCAACCCCATTCTGCCATGCAGGAATACACAGTCAAAGCACTCCTTACAGATGGCCATCCAGCCTCTGTTTAAAGACCTCCAAAGAAGGAGAGTCCACCACTTTCCAAGGGAGCGTGTCTCAATGTCAAACA
>NW_024832516.1:0-1340 GCF_019175285.1 Sceloporus undulatus
CCTTCTGCTCTTTGGATGTAATTCCATCTAAGGATTCCTTCCAAGGCTTTTCCTCATTTATGTATCTCTATCTACAGTGTTGCCAAGAAGCCTTGAAGATAATTCCCCAAAACGTTTGCCCAAAACACACCGAATCCCCCCACATCACACCAAATATTCGGTCACATTCCCAGAAAATTCCATTAATGTTAAAATGGCGGATCTTTTGCGAATAAACGTAACCCTAATTGAATAAAAATAATTGGAACTTATTTCAACTCTCAAAATTACCATTAAAACCAAACAAAAAATCTTTCAGTCCTTCTAGTACTTTTAAGATGTTTATTTTGACATGAAGGGGGTCCAGGAAGCTTTGTGCCAAATAGAAATGTGTTAGGCTACAACCGCACTGCAGAAATAAATCCAGTTTGACACCCTTTTAATTGCCATGGCTCAGTGCTAGGGAATCCTGGGAATTCTAGTTTTCTGAGACATTTAACCTTCTCTCTCAGCCAACTCTGGTGTGACAACAAACTACAATTCCCAGGATTTCATAGCACTGGGCCATGGCAGTAAAAACGGTATGAAACTGGGTTGTCTCTGGAGTGAAGATTTAGCCTGAGTTGGGTCCGAGACACACTGCAGAAATAATCCAGTTTGACACCGCTTTAGCTGCCCTGGCTCAGTGCTAGGGAACCCTGGGAATGGTAGTTTTGTGAGACACTGAGGCTTCTCTATCAGAAAGAGCTCTGGTGCCACAACAAACTACAATTCCCAGGATTCCCTAGCACTAAGCCAGGAGAGTTAAAGCGGTCACAAACTCGATTATTTCTGCAGTGTGTTTTGGACCTTAGTTATTAAAAATGCTCAAGGTCCAATCCCTACTGCAGAAATAATCCAGTTTGAAACTGCTTTAACTGCCCTGGCTCAGTGCTATGGAATCCTGGGAATTGTAGTTTTGTGAGAAAGAGCTCTGGTGTCACAATGAACTACAATTACCATGCATCTGAGGAAGTATGCTTAAGTCTAGAATCATAGAATCATAGAGTTGGAAGAGACCACAAGGGCCATCCAGTCCAACCCATTCCGCCATGCAGGAAATCCAAATCAAAGCACCCCCCAGCAGATGGCCATCCAGCCTCTGCTTAAAGACCTCGAAGAAAGGAGACTCTATCACCCTCCGAGGGAGTTTGTTCCACTGTCGAAGAGCCCTTAGTGTCAGGAAGTTCCTCCTAATGTTGAGGTGGAATCTCTTTTCCTGCAGCTTGCATCCATTGTTCCTGGTCCTGTTCTCTGGAGCAGCAGAAAACAAGTTTGCTCCCTCCTCAATATGACATCCCTTCAAATATTTAAACAGGGTT
>NW_024832517.1:0-1340 GCF_019175285.1 Sceloporus undulatus
AGAAAAAGAAAACAAAATTAATTCAATTGAAAATGTAAATGAAGTATAAGGCAGGTGAGGTTCTTGAGTCAAATCCACCTAGGGACTGCTAGAGGATCCTATAGAGTCTGTATCTGCAGATGAACATCTCTTACTCTTACTGTCTGGCTCTGTCTGGCTGTGTCTGGGTCTATCTGGGTCTATCTGGCTCTGTCTGGCTCTGTCTGGCTCTATGTGGCTCTATCTGGGGTTATGGTTATGGTTAGGGTTTAGGGTTAGGGCTTAGGGTTAGGGTTAGAGTTTAGGGTTAGGGTTAGGGTTAAGGGTTAGGGTTAGGGTTTAGGATTAGGGTTAGAGGTTAGGGTTAGGGTTAGGGTTAGGATGATCTATCAGGAGAGCTTTGATGATGTGTTCCTGAATGGCAGGGGGTTGGATTGATTGGATCTTGTGGTCTCTTCCAACTCTACGATTCCAAATGACATCTGTAGTGCTCTACTCTGTCTGGCTCTATCTGGCTCTGTCTGGCTCTATCTGGCATTATCTGGGGTTAGGGTTAGGGTTAGGGATTAGTGTTAGGGTTTAGGGATAGGGTTAGGTTTAGGGTTTAGGGTTTAGGGTTAGGGATTAGGGATAGGGATAGGGTTAGGATGCCCATCTATCAGGAGAGCTTTGATGATGTGTTCCTGAATGGCAGGGGGTTGGATTGGTTGGATCTTGTGGTATCTTCCAACTCTACGATTCTAAATTACATCTGTAGGGTTCTACTCTTTCTGGCTCTGTCTGGCTCTGTCTGGCTCTGTCCGGCTGTCTGACTCTGCCTGGCTCTATCTGGCTCTGTCTCGCTTTTTCTGGCTCTGTCTGGCTCCATCTGGATCTATCTGGCTCTGTCTGGCTCTATCTGGCTCTGTCTGGGGTTAGGGTTAGGGTTAGGGTTTAGGGATAGGGTTAGGGTTAGTGTTTAGGGTTAGGGTTTAGGGATAGGGTTTAGGTATAAATATTTTTTTTTTTTAGGTATAAATATTTTTATTTAGAAAAGTACATCCTACTAACAAATTTGCTACTTCAACTGTTACAGAACCATTATATCATTGCTAACATTAAACATTACATAACATTAAACATTACATAACATTATAAAACCATTATACCTGTAAATCTTCTTCTTTTAATTTTGTAATTACACTTATTTTACTTATTTCAAATGTTTTCAAACCTAGAAAATTACATTATAATACATTATAATGCATAGATAATCTAGATGTCTCTCAGGTGATGCCCGGCGTCTGTCTGTTGGCCAAAGCCAACAAAACATATAGATTTACCAGTCTAATTGTTGACCAAGGGACTTCCCAGAATGAGTC
>NW_024832518.1:0-1340 GCF_019175285.1 Sceloporus undulatus
TTTTGTATAATTCATATGTGTATTGCATCCAAGATCTTTTTATTCCCGCCTAATCTTGAATTATTTAATTTTTTTGTCCTATTCCTTGGTTTGAATTTTCATTTCATTTCCCGGATCTTGTGAAATAGATCTCTTGCTCTTCCCATTTTGTTGTTGTCTTTTATTTCTCGGCATTGGTCATTGTAGTAATTTTCTTTATCTTTCCTCACAAGCCGTTGTACTGTTGCATCCATAATTCTTAGTTTGTTCCTATCTCTCTTTTGTTTTTATTCTCTTCTTTTTTATTGCTTGTAGTGTTTTTTCTGTCATTCATGGTTTCTTCACTTCCTTTTTGTTTGTTGAAGGTGTTTGTTTGCATTCTTCTTTTATTATGTCCCTGGCTTAAGACCATAGTTCTTCTGGTTCTCGGTAGTGTGAATCTGTTCTTATGTTGTCAGTAAATTCTGGTGAAGTATTATTTAGATCATATTTTGGTATAATCACTGGTTTTGTTTTCTTCTTCAGTCTTATTCTTATTATGAGTAATTCATGATCTGTGCTATAGTTGGTGCCTGGTCTAATCTTGGCCACCAGTACAAAGTTCCACCATATTTTACTTCCTATTATATAACCTATTTGATTTTATAATTGAGAGATGACAAATGATTTTGTAAGTGAGAGATGACAAAATGAAGGACACATGGAATGAAGTGGCATATGAAGATGAACTCCAAATTCTAAAAAGTGAAACTGCAATAAGAGAAATAGTGATAAACAAATCAAGAGGAACAGATGATATTCTAACTGAACTTCTGCAATCCACATCAACAAAGTCAGCCTTAGTGTTAACCAACATATGTCAACAGATATGGAAAACAAAATGATTGCCAACAGATTGGAAGCGATCAATATACATCCACATCCACACAAAGGGATACACAAGAGACTGCAGCAACTATAGGACCATAGCACTGATCTCCCATGCAAACAAAATCATGCTCAAAATTCTGCAGCATAGACTCCATGGAGAGAGAAATTCCAGAGATTCAACTGGGATTCAGGAAAGGAAGAGGTACTAGGGACCACATTGCAAACATGCGATGGCTAACTGATTGCACCAGGGAATTCCAAAAGAAAATCAGCATGTGCTTTATAGACTATAGAAAAGTCTTTGACTGCATAGAATCATAGAGTTGGAAGAGACCACAAGGGCCATCCAGTCCAACTCCCTCCCATGTAGGAACTCTCAATTAAACATACCTGACAGATGGCCATCCAGCCTCTGTTTAAAGACCTCCAAGGAAGGAGGCTCCATGTAAGATCCAACAACCTTCACCAATAATCTCCAACAGCAACTTGCT
>NW_024832519.1:0-1340 GCF_019175285.1 Sceloporus undulatus
TCACGTTTTGATTTCTAATGCGGTAATATCCGTTCCAGGAACGTTCTCATCACGTGATGATATGGAACGTTCTCAGAACGCAGTGCGATAATCTTCTTTGTAACTGATGGCACTTACTTCTGAAGTTCATAAAGGAAGGAAATGATGCAGAGCAAGCTCCAGTCACAAAACCAAGTAACCGCAATCACGAGTCGGACACTGTCAGGGATCCTGTGGAGCATTGCAGCTCTATCGAACATAAATGCATAGTAGGACTGTCTGGGATCATGAAAGGATAGTGAACTCAGTCTTTTATGGGCTTGGAGCTTAGTAGTGTTCTAGGGTCACAGTTGTAAGGACCAAAATAAGCAAGCCCTTCCCTGAAAGGGGAATCCCATAGGTCTGTATCAGGATACATCAACCATGTCTGCAGAGTTGCAGGTTGGGAGAGGCTGGAGTAGTTTACACTGGCTTTGATGGATGCAATGTGATATTGAGCCAGTTTCCTTTTTGTCGTTCATCCTCCTTGCCTTCACTCCAACCCAACCGATGGCATCTGGGATCGATGGCAAGAACCCCACCATCGTCACCCAAAAACATGGATTTAAGGACCTTTTCTCCTTGTTGCTTGCTTGGAATTACAAGGCTTGGTAGCTACTCAACGCAGCAGGTATTCATGGCGATGCAATGAAGCCACCAACTCTTTTGTAACTAAGGGCTGGTAAGACGGCCCTCAAGGGACAGATTGATGGATTGGGGCCATGGCAACTGCATGCCATGGCTCTGGTCCTGCCTTCTTCCAGCCCCAAAAGAAGCCACAACATGCTGCTCCTTCTTGGGATGGAATAAGCTGCCCTCTTCGCTCCTGTGGCATCTGAAGACCGCACTTCCGGAGCATCGCTACAATGCCTGCCATGACTTTTCACTGCCTAAGCCTTCCAGATCCAAACCTTCCCATTAATAGATCCCCCACGGCCATAGAAACCCTATATGCCTTTCTCAGCTTCGTTCTGGAAGGAAGTAAAAAGAAGATCCATTAAAACTGTAACAACGATTAGTTTTATTTTGCCAGTAAAATATTCACAGAACAGTTTCTGAGAAATGGAACGACGCAAATTTAATTCAGACCCATTTTAATTAATTTGCACATAAATACTTTAAAGTCTAAGAATCCTATGATCTGAGAATGGACAGTTTTAGTAGAAATCTGGTTCTTACAAAGCAAGTATTGCTTTACTATTGTCATTATCCCAGTCCATCATATGACTTCATAACCTCTGACAGGAAACAAAAGGCTCTCCAGACATTTCTAATGCCATCTTCATAGGAGAAGACCTTTTGCTGATCAGTCCAAGAAGGAA
>NW_024832520.1:0-379 GCF_019175285.1 Sceloporus undulatus
TTCTGGCAGGCCTTCCCAGACTAGGTTAGATCCATTAGACTTGACTCCCCCCTCTATTGACACCTCTATTGATACCGATACCAAAATTGATTGTTATCATCACCCCACCCCCTCCTCTAGAAGAAGATTCATTTCTTCCACTAATCTGCCCACAATTTTAATATATTTCTATTGGATAGTTTTAATTTTTTTGATGTTTAATCTCTTTTTATGGGTTGAGCACTGTTTTTATGATTGGGAGGACGGTTGGGTTTTAGGGTTTTTAAATTGTAATTTTTAATTGTTTGATGTTTTATTTATACTGTTCGAATCCACTTTGATTCCTTGTGCAAAAGCAGAATACATATTATTATTATTATTATTATTATTATTATTATTA
>NW_024832520.1:479-1340 GCF_019175285.1 Sceloporus undulatus
ATTATTATTATTATTATTATTATTATTATTATTATTATTACTGAGATTCTGAGTATTCTTGACACTTGCTTGAATCTTGCTTGTCCCACTTGTGTTGTTTGTTGCAGTTCATACTTCTTTACTATGCAGTTCCTTATGCTTGTGTACTGTATCCAGCTGGCCTCAGGATCCATTATACAGTGCGCCCTTGGCTTATGCGGGGGATCCTTCCAGACCCCCCCCCCAAGTAAGCCAAATACCGTGCATGCTCAAGCCCCATTCAAGTGAATGGGGCTCGTGCATGCGGTGGCATGGCAGCACAACGGGGCATGCTGCCCCTTGTGCCCCGTGTGCTCCAGCGTGGCTTTCAGCATATGTTGAAAGCCATGTATAGCGTGCCCATGTATGACGTAGGCGCACTGTATAGCTCTGTCTTGTACCAAAGGCCTAAATCCAACTCATTCCAAACATGGTACACCCAGTAAGTCAATGGGCCTTTCACAAGTGTTTACTTGTCTGGCCATACACCAGTATGTCTGAACAAAAATTCAATTTTCTGCACAGAATGTTATTTCCAATGCAGAAAATGCTGTTTTCAGTGCAAGGATACCATGTCAGAAATTTGTACAGAATAGCTCACCTACTAAAACAAAAACAAACAGCTTCATTTATATACCACTTCATACTGAACTAACAGTGTCTAAGCAGTTTACAACTGTAAGCTAATTGGCCCCAACAATTTGGGTACTCGTTTTAGCGACCTCCTCAGAAGGATGCAAGCCTGAGTCAAGCTTGAGCCCTTTCGCTGGTATTGAACTCATAACCTTATAGTTTCGAGTGAGTGGCTGCAGTACAGGCATTTAACCACTGCGTCACCAGGGC
>NW_024832521.1:0-489 GCF_019175285.1 Sceloporus undulatus
ATGAGGGGATTGTATAACTTCATTGCAAGAAACAAAAAGAAGTGTGATAGGCAACACACACAAGCTCTTTTAAAGCAGGAAGTGAAGAAAAAGAAGCGAAGGAAGATCAAATGTCTTGTGTGTTATTGAAGTTTGCATTTATGTGACTGGCATTGATGAAGACATTATTGAAAAAATTAATAAAGATATAATGTCAAAACAACAACAAAACCCAGCCCTTTCTGTCAGGAAGTTCCTCCTGATGTTCAGCTGGAAACTCTTTTCCTGTAGATTGCATCCATTGCTCTGGGTCCTAGTCTCTGGAACAGCAGAAAACAAGCTTGCTCCCTCCTCAATATGACATTCCTTCAAATATTTAAACAGGGCTATCATATCACCTCTTAACCTTCTCTTCACCAGGCTAAATATCCCTAGTTCCATAAGTCTTTCCTCATAGTCTTTCGTAGATTGTAAGCCTGAGGGCAGGGAACCGTCTAACTAAAAGATTGT
>NW_024832521.1:589-1340 GCF_019175285.1 Sceloporus undulatus
TGGACTCCTAGATCCCTTTCACACGTAGTTTCATTCAGCCAGGTGTCCCCCCATAATCCTATATCTGTGCATTTCATTTTTCCACCCTTAATGAAGTACGTTACATTTCTCCTTGTCGAATTTCATTTTGTTTGCTTTGGCCCAGCTTTCTAGTCTATTCAGGCCATTTTGAATCTTGAACCTGTCCTCTGAGGTATTAGCTACTCTTCCTAATTTGGTATTATCTCCAAATTTGATAAGTATTCCCCCATTTCTGTCGTCCAAGTCATTGATAAAGATATTGAATAGCACTGGCCCCTGGACAGAGCCCCACTGGACACCCCACTGGTCACTTCTATCCAGAATGAAAAGGAGCCACTGTTGAATATCCTTTGGGTTTGGCCAGTCAACCAATTACAAATCCATGTAACAGTTGCCTTGTCCAGCTTGTTTCATGTTTTTGTTTTATATACTGTTTAATGTGGTTAACTGCTATTAAGGGACATATCTATGAGATTCTATGATATGGGATGCACTATAAACCTTTAATAAATGAACAGGTATTGCAATCCTATATATTCATAATATCAGACATAACTCCAGAGAATGTCATCCTTTTGGATGCCAGAAGGTTCCTCTCATTCTTCAGAGCAAGAAGCAACACTTCAGCTGCCTTCTAGAAGATAAAGCAGAAAGGCTTCCAAAAGGACTGAAGCCTTGGGCAAGTCTCACTCTCTCAGCCTCAGAGGATGGCCATGGGAAACCCACTCTG
>NW_024832522.1:0-1340 GCF_019175285.1 Sceloporus undulatus
AGGAGAAATTAATTAAAAATTGGCAAAGGGACTTATCTAAATTCATACGGATGGGGAAAAAAACCAAGAGTTATGATGAAAGTACTTCAGGATTCCAAAGAAAGAGGTGAACTATCTGTTCCAGATCTAAAAGTTTATTTCCAAGCAACATGTTTAATTTGGATTAAAGATTGACTAAATTTAAAAGATAAAAAAATATTGAATTTAGAGGGGGGGGAATTAACTTTTGGTTGGCATGCCTATTTATACTACAACAAAGAGAAAATTGACAAAGAATTCAACAACCATTGTATAAGAAAGCTGTTACTATGGGTCTGGAAAAAAAAATGAGGAAAAAAACTGGTGAACTAATCACGCTAGAAACCTCACCGCAGGAAGCATTTTTATGGAGAGAGAAAGGTCTAGTAAATGATTGGTTAAAATATAAAGATCCATTGGGAAATCCTTTTTAGGCAGTTACTTGACAGCCTTTCCTGTACCCAATGAAGTCCTTTTCATGCTCCCAGGGTTTTGCTGCTGCTCTGATCCTGCTGTATTTTTTTTTTTAAAATGCTGAAATTTTTCTACATTTTTATTCTATTTTTAACTTCTATTAGTGCATCTGATAATTGTATACTGAAGGGTGATATAACAATCAAACAGATAGCTAATTGACCATTGCCTTGCTTTCTCCATTTTTAAAAAATTGAGTTTGGATGCATGGTAAAGCAAAACAAAAACAAAAAGCTCATTGCCAAGGATGGAAAGATCTGCTAGCTCCATTCTGCAATTAATTCAGTGTTTAGTTCATTACACTTACAATACATAATTAATTCAGACACCAGTGTGGTTTGAGCCCTTATTAAAATTCTTTTTTGTTTCTCTCGAAAGATCTACAGATGTTAAGCCTCAGCTGCCATCTCCATATTTACTCCAATATGATGGCAACCTAAAGTTACATGGCTTCCACTTTGAGATTTTTTTTTTTGCTGATCATCCCAAAATCCAAAGCAACACAAATACAATTCCTTCTTCTCAGAATAATAATAATAATAAATAATAAAGTTTTTATTTTTATCCCGCTCCTTCCCAAGATCAGGGCGGCTCACAACATACATTAAAACAATATGAATACAGTACAGTACAATAAAAAACAATCAAACAAATAAATAAAATAACAAGCTAAAAGCCGCATTAGCCCAACCTCTTGGCCACGGAAGAGGAGGGAGGCCCACAGGATTTTACTCGGGGAATGCTTGTTGGAACAGAAAGGTTTTTAAATCCTTTCTGAATTGGGCCAGGGAGGTTGATGAGCGGAGCTCAATGGGCAGCGTGTTCCAAAGGGCCGGGGCGGCGATGGA
>NW_024832523.1:0-1340 GCF_019175285.1 Sceloporus undulatus
AGCACATGATGCATCCCAAAAAATTATTTGATCACCTCAGAATTTAGTCCAGGAAATAAACTTTAAATTCTGTCAGCAAGAAAAAAGCTACTGCCTTTGAAATCCAGTTTGTCTCGAATTGTTTCAATATATTATACAATATATTAATCAATATAATTTAGGCCATGGCTGGGATATTGATGATGGATTAGGACACTGACTCTCCCAACACATACAGTACATTTAGCCACCAAAGATTATAGTGGATTTAGCAATTTGTTGCCAAATTTCAGAGGCAAATGTCATTTTTAAAAAGCAGTTCTGGGGAGCACCGTGGGTTTGAGGGCCATGGGGCCACCCCCACTTTATATTCAGAGACATTCTTCCATATCACTCAACATTTCACAGCTGGGAAAAACAAGACACATGTGGACAAGCAAGACCAGAAATTGGTGAAGATGGTCAAAGTTGTTTATGAGGAAGATCCCCCAAGTGGGAAAGGGCACAGCAGTTTGCTTTTGCCCCAGACCCCTAGCAAAGAAATGTCCCTGCCCTTTTCTGTCTTTTCCTGTCCCGACTTTTGAGTGGATGGGGTGCAAACTCCTTTGCACGCTTTGTACAGAAATTGAAGTGACTGAAGGGGGAAAGTAGGAGGAGGAGAGAGAAACCAGAACATTTGAAAAACCCCTGAAAAAGTGGGGTGACAGAGGATTAACAAGGACTGTCTCTGCCAAACTCCAACATTATTTTATTTGCTTCCTTTCATAAATTGGCCCAGCAGAGATCCAGATGAAGCTGATAGGATAGTGACTCACCAAAGAGCTGTTGTACCTCCGCAGCCTCTTTCTGTGAGAGCCCAACTCCATCCGTTTGGCCTCTGTGTCGGCCATCAGGTCTGCGGGGGGTCCTGGTGGTCCTGCACTTGGGTCACTTCCAGCAAGAGAGGCCCAAAGCCATGTACAAGGAGGCTGAGATGGAGTTCCTGAGAAAAGGGACCAGGGTTAGGATTGGCTTGGCAAGAAACCCTGCAGCACTCAAAGACACTGAGAACAGCATCCTGCTGGTGACATGCGCAGGTGACATATGCCTCCTTTGAGCCAATGCAGAGGTGGGCATCCCCTTCCTCCCTCTGCTTCAAACAAAGCCCCCTGGACCTAGCATAGATTCACTGCAGCTCCCCTAACAACAGATACTCCATGCCTTATTAGAGTGGTGGGGGATTAGGGGATGAGGAATTGGAGAGGGTCCTGATTATGTCCCCGTAGCTAGATGTGAAATGAGTGTATCATTTGTTGAAACCTCCTGACCTCCCCTGTGGCCCTCAGAGGAAGATGTCTTCATTTTGCTTCTGGCTACATAAA
>NW_024832524.1:0-1340 GCF_019175285.1 Sceloporus undulatus
CAGATGAAACTAACAGTCAGGATGGCAACTTACCAAAGAGTTGTTGTACCTCTGAAGCCTCTTTCTGTTGGAGCCCAGCTCCCTCTGCTTGGCCTTTGTGTTGGCCATCATGTGGGAAGAGGGATCCTGGTGGCCCTGCACTTCGGTCACTTCCAACAAAAGACACTCCAAAGCCGTGTCCAAGGTGTCCAAGACGAAGTTCCTGAGAAAAGAGACAAGGGTTAGGCTTGGTTTGGCTAGAAACCATGCAGCACTCAAAGTCACTGTATCATCATGACTGATGAGAATCTGACTTCTCTTTCACACAGAGGAGGAACGGGAGGACCTGCTTTATGTCCCAGGTGGAGAAGCTGTAGCTCCTGGGCTGCATAAGAGCTACATTACCTTAGAGATCTGATCTATGGCCTCCCCTCATCATGGCCCCCTCCCCAATTAGACACTGGTCAAAGTAATAATTTCATTTTTGTAGATGATACTATTTCTCTAAGCTTAACTGTTGTTTTTGTTATGTCACTCATAGCAGGAGCATGAAGTATGCACCTCCTCCCTCGGCTTGTTAAAGCCACATAGAAATTGAGGCATGTACATTTGTGTGCATTGTTTCTGAATGGATCTATTGTCAAAATGACAATTTCTTCACTTTTCCTTGTATATTTTTTAAAAAGATGAACACTGCTGAATGTGCTGCACTTGAAATATCAAAAATATATAAATGTATAGGTTTATGACTGAACATGGAACCGTGGATTATGCTCATTTGGGGGAAGTGAAGATGTATGTGAAACGAATACCTCATAAAACTCTAGCAAACACCACATACACACACAGTCCCCACAAAAAGGACTCACTGGCGCACTGTGTGTCTGGGGTCTGGAAATCTCACTTCCACATTCTGGGAAGACAGTTCTGCTAGAGACTGCATTTGGGACTTTATTCCTGCAAAGCATGGGCTCAGTCTCTCAGCTGCAACCCTTCATACAATCCTGGATTGAAAGATTTAAACAAAGTCCACTTTCAGCTCCAGGAATAAAGGCCTACCTTCAGTACAAAGACCCTGATTCCTGCAGCCCCAGAAAGGGCTCTCCTGCAGTCCTTTATGGCCGGAGCCTCCTTGGGTCAGAGGCCGTCTCCTCAGCCGTAGAGAAGGGTTTCTCTGAGTGCGAAGGAGGAGGAGGTCCAAGGGCTGAGGGAGGGAAGGCAATGGGAAAAGGTCAGTGCCAATGGCCATGGAGGGCAGAAGGTGACAATGCCTAGGAAACTCCTCTGAGTCCCAGCCATTCTCGGAATGAGTGGCAGGAGTTAGTCCAGGGGGCTGAGGGGGTCTCCTTTCCCAAAGGGGG
>NW_024832525.1:0-1340 GCF_019175285.1 Sceloporus undulatus
TCCCATGTTGCTTTTTTCTTGACAATCCCCTCCGAAATAAAATATTGCATGTGGCTTACATTGTCATTCCAACCATTTCTGTCAACCTTTCATGTTTTTCCACTGTTAGTGCTTTTGTAAACAAATCTGCTATGTTATTTTGTGTCTCTATGTATTTCAACTCTATTTCTCCTTTTTGAACCATGTCTCTTACATTTTGGTACCTGACACCCACATATTTGGTTCTGTTTTTCAAACTTTCTGTTTCAGCCATCACTATGCATGATTGTGAATCTTCCTGAATTTCTACTGGCACTTTGTAATTCTCATTTAAGTCATTTAACAATTGTTCAACCCATTGTACCTCGTTCACTATTTCGTTCAATGCTGCAAATTCTGCTTCAGATGTGCTTAACGCTACGTTTGTTTGTTTTCTACTTCTCCATACTATTGGACTCTCACTATATTTGATGATCATTCCTGTTATTGACTTCTTGTCTCCTAATTCTGAAGCAAATGAACTGTCTACAAAACAATCTAAGTCTGCATTACTGCTTCTGATGATTAACTTTTTGTCTAAAGTCCCTTTCAAATATCTCAATAAATGTTTTACAGCTGTCCAATCCTCAACCTTAGGATTGCAAACTCTTCTAGATAAAATGTTCACAGTATAAGCAATTAAATTCACTTTCCATTGCTTCACACCATCTTTCCTGTTCTTCCCTAGAAAGAGTTTCCAACTGTTCAAAACTCTCAGGCTCTTCTACCACTGTACAAGCTCTTGCCTGCATCACAACAAATCTATCTGGTGACTTTCTAACTCTGTGACTACGTCTGGGTATGAATTCTGTCGTTCTGCCTCTCTCCTCATCACTGTCTGTACTAGAAGATGTTGTCTTTCTACTAAATCTTTTGTCTTCTGTCATTCTAGTGGTCACTGGTCTTGTTAGTGTCTCCCCATCTGAGGTACTACCACTACTGCTAGTAGAGGCTTCTGGCTTGACTGAAACCCCTCCGTTTCCTGAAGTTGGTCCGGTCTGTGCTTCCTGCTCACTTGAGCTACCTAACCTCAAGAACACTTCTTTGTTGGCATGCAGCTTGTCCCAGCCAGCATGTCTCTCAAAATTTGCAGACCTGGAGTATTGTATCTCTTTTCTTCTCATAAGAAACTTGTAACTGTTCCCTGAATATCCCAAGAACATTAGCCTTTTGTTTTTGGGTTCTCCTTTCCTCCTAAAACAAGCAGGTATGTACACATGTGCAAATTGACCAAAAACTCTTAGGTATTTGAAATTTGGCACTCTCCCATACAAAACCCTGTAGGGAATGTCTTCAATCTCTGAATGGTACAACCTATTACT
>NW_024832527.1:0-1340 GCF_019175285.1 Sceloporus undulatus
CATTAATTCAAAAGGGGGGGATGAGAGGAGATAAGTTGCCAGGGTCTTCCCTTGCCAGGAGGCTGAAGCTAAAGCAAACTGACTTGCCCTTCATAGCTTGTGTGATCTTCCTCATAAACAACTTTGTCAATCCTCATCACTTTCTGGTGTTGCTTGTCCACACGCGTCTTCCCTTTCCTTTCTGTGAAATGTTGGGGATATGGGAGAATGTCTCTGGATCAAAATTGGGGGTGGGCTCAGTGGCCCTCAAGTCCAGAGTGCTCCCCAGAACTGTTTTTTGAAAAATGACATTTGCCTCTGAAATTTGGCAAGAAATGGCTAAATGCACCATAATTCTTTTGTGGCTAAATGTGCTATATGTGTTGGGATAGTCAGTATCCTAATCCATCCTCAATATCCCAGCCATGGGCTAAATTATATTTTTATTATATTGTACATTATATTGAAAGGATTCAAGAAAAACTGATCTCAAAGGCAGTAGCTTTTTGCTTGCTTGCAGAATTTAAAGTTTATTCCCTCGAATGAATTCTGAAGTGATGAAATACTAATATTTGGGATGCACCATGTGTTTTCCTCCCCTTTTGCTTAGTCACTCTCTGGATGAGGGCTATTTTCTATTTCAGGTGACCTTTGCAGATGTGGCTGTATATTTCTCAGAGGATGAATGGAATCTGTTGACGAAGAAACAGAAACTTTTGTACAATTATGTAATGATGGACAATTACAAGAATGTGGCTTCTGTAGGTAAGGAACTTGAATCCATTGCTCTTTCTATAAAGACTGAGGGCCCTTTCATACTCTATTATCATGTTGCTTTGGTTCCACTAGAATTGTAGAATCATTGAGTTGGAATAGACCACAAAGGCCATCTAGTTCAACCCCCTTCTGCCATGCAGGAATACACATTCAAATCACCCCCAAGAGATGGCCATCCAGCCTCTCTTTAAAGACCTCCAAAGAAGAGGACTCCACCAAACTCTAAGGGAGTATATTCCACTGTCAAAGAGCTCTTACTGTCACAAAGGTCCTCCTAATGTTTAGGTGGAACCTCTTTCGCTGTGTCTTGCATCCATTGTGGTGTCTCCTTTTTTTCTGTAGCAGCAGAAAGCAAGCCTTCTCCTTGCACAACATGACACCCTTTCAAATATTTAAACATGGATATCATATCCACACTTTATCTTCTTTTCTCCATGCTAAACATAACCAGCTCTTTACGCTGCTCCTCATAGAGCTTTGGTTGCCCTCCTTTGGAAATGCTCCAATTTGTCAACATCCTTTTTGAATTGTGGGGCACAGAACTGGACACAGGATTATTCAAAGTGAGGCCTGACCAAAACAGA
>NW_024832528.1:0-1340 GCF_019175285.1 Sceloporus undulatus
CTACAATTGTATACTACAGTACATCTAAATGTAAATGTTCATAGTAGATAAGGAAAATTAGTAACAACAAAATCTTATGCATGTCTACTCAGAAGTAATCCTCATTTAATTAAAAGTCACTTACTCCAAGTATAGGATTACAGCATTAGTACAAGTTGAATGAGCGAGACTCTGATACTTTTGTGTTTAAAATCAAACCAGGAAATTTAAACTCCATATCTGGCATGTATTTTAACATCTATGGAACAGACTACAATTTTAAAGTACTGTATGTTTTCATTCCAGATACTGCAATAGAAATCCACAATATATGAACAAAAGAGTAAATTCTGTATAACAGCAACAAATGCAATCTGAGCACCTGAAGAACATAGTACTTATCACTTTAAGCATATGTTCAGTACAAATTCACAGTTGTGATCCAAGGGGGTTGTTGGCACAGGAATAGCAATAGCAAGTACATTTCTATATCACTTATTAGTGCACTTAAGGACTCCTTAAGTGGTTTACAATGTGTAAGTTAATTGCCTCCAACAACCGAGTACTCATTTTGGTGACCTACGGAAGGATGCAAGGATGAGTTGACCCTGGAGCCCTGTTTGGGATCGAACTTACTACCTTGTGGCTGTGAATGGCTGCAGTACCAGCATTTAACCACTGTGCCACCAGGGCTCCTTCTCAGAACATGATACAGACTGGTGGATCATCTCAAAGAATTTTAAAAAATAGCTTTATGGCAAGGGTGGGCAAACTATGGCCCACAGGCCACCAGTGGCCATGGACCTTACGTCTGAAACGCCAAACACCTCCCCAGTCCCTGATAACCCTTTCAATGGCCCATTTAAAAAATGTCAGCAATTTTGGGGCAAAAATTTACTGAAAAGCATATCCAAAGTTTCTCCGTGTGTGTGTGTGTGTATCCTATAGAACTGACACTCCTTTCCAAATACCTTCTTTCCATCTGTTTCTTAATTATGCCACTTCTGGTCACCATTCTGAATAAGAAATGGAGGGGAAACAATCTATTCTGGCATACCTGGGTATATGTACAGCCGCCTCCTTAGCCCAGTTTAGGAAGGGGTTAAAAACCTTATTATTCGAGCAGGCTTACCCCTGACTCTCGGCCCCTGACCGCTTCCTGACCTCTTCCTCTATGTCAGCATGGCCACTGACATGAATGTTTTTAATTCTTTTTCTGTGTAATTGTTGGTTTTAGTGGAATGTTTTTATTGTATTTTGATATATGTTGTTAACCGCCCTGATGTATGAAGGGCGGTATATAAATAAACTTTTTATTATTATTATTATTATTATTATTATTATTATTATTATTTATAGTG
>NW_024832529.1:0-1340 GCF_019175285.1 Sceloporus undulatus
CATCACTGTGCCAGTGGTGCTTGATTTTTTGATGTCACTGGTGGAGGTGGGCCTGTGTCTTGCTTCCATAAAATGTTACCTGTCTGCTATTTGTTCATATTTTCAATATGATGGTTTGCCTTCTTTTTTCAGGGACCCGCTGGTAAAGAACTTTTTAAAAGGGTGCAAAAACCTGTACCCCCAGGTTTCTCTCCCTGCCCCGGCTTGGAGCTTGGAGGTTGTGTTGGCTGCCCTCCAGTCCAAGCCCTTTGAGCCCTTGGCCACAGCGGACTTAAGACTTTTAACCTGGAAAAATGTTTTCCTGGTGGCCATCACCTCGGCTCGCCGGGCAGGAGAACTTTGTGCCCTGCGGAGGGATGAACCTTTCCTCCGGTTCCACAAGGACAAGGTGGTACTTCGGACTGATATCACCTTCCTCCCTAAGGTGGTCTCCCTGTTTCACATGTGTCAGGACATTGTGTTGCCGACCTTGGCTTCGAACCCATCGACTATGGAGGAACGCAGCCTCCATATGCTGGACGTTAGGAGAGCCTTGGCTTTCTATTTGGACAGGACTATGGGTTTGAGTCGTTCCGAAAGACTTTTCCAGTGTTATTCGGAACCCAGAAAGGGTTTGCCGGTGTCACCCCAGAGACTCTCGAAATGGGTGGCCAGCACCATCCGCCTTTGTTATGAACTGTCGGGGAAACCGGTACCGGCCAGGGTCCGCTCGCATGCGAACAGGGCGGTTGCAGCATCCTCTGCCTTTCTGGCTGGCATCCCTTTAACTGAGGTTTGCAAGGCTGCTGTTTGGTCCCAGCCATTGACCTTTATAAAACATTATAGACTGGATACCAGGGCTATTCGGGACGCAGCCTTTGGGAGGGCTGTCTTGGTTTCTGGGTTGCATTGATGACTTTATCTTTGTGTGTTGTGCCTTTTGAATTGGTCTATAATGTGCTCACTTGTGTTCGCTTCCAGGGAGATTGGTCTTGCATGACCTTACAATTTCTCCTCAGGTTCTGCAGAGTTATTATTCACTGTAACTGTGGTTTATGCTTGCACAATGTCTTTGGATATGGTCGTGCATGACCCTACATGCCCTCCTTATGCCTTAAATGTTATGTCTGCATTGAGTGTTGTGCAAAAAAATAAAAAAAAAATAAAAAAATAAAAAAATAAAAAAAAATAAAAAGAAAGAAAGAAAGAAAGAAAGAAAGACAGAAAGAAAGAAAACAGGACTGACTTTTTATGGTTCACAGTTTATTGTTATAATAAATTTACCTTGGTTTACCATAGCTTGGGTTTCAGGACACTCCCTCCGCCGTATACCTAAGCTTGTCAGTCTAAACCCATTTGTA
>NW_024832530.1:0-1340 GCF_019175285.1 Sceloporus undulatus
TCTGTGTTGAAATCCTTGCCCCAATAGCATATCTTCCTATATTTAGGAACCAACAGGAGAGCCATCTCCCAAAAGAGGAAGAGGTAGACCTAAAGGAAGCAAACACAAGAGTCCATATCAAGTAGCAAAAAAGGTGAGATTACTTAACCTCAGAGCAAAAGACTGACTTGGATTATTAGCCAGTAATCAAAGGCTTTCACATATTTAACTTCTGAGCTGCACAGTTTGTGGTATTTTGATATTGTTTCATGACGGAATGGTGTAGGAAAATCCTGGGGCTGTTAGAGCCAGTTTTCCTTGTTTCAACTTCTTTTTAAAAAAATTAAGTCTTTTATATAGATTATGTTCTATATTCAGGACTGTACTCTTGAAGAAATAAATCTTCACTACTACGAAATTGGAACTTCCTGAATAAGTTGAACATGAGTCAACAGTGTGATGCAGCAGCTAACAAGGCCAATGCGATTTTAGGCTGCATCAATAGAAGTATAGTGTCTAGATCAAGGGAAGCAATAGTTCCACTCTATTCTGCTCTGGTCAGGCCCCACCTGGAATATTGTGTCCAGTTCTGGGCACCACAATTCAGAAAGGATGTTGAGAAGCTGGAGCGTGTCCAGAGGAGGACGACCAAAATGGTGAAAGGTCTGGAAACCATACCTTATGATGAGCCAGTTAGGGAGTTAGGTATGTTTAGCCTGGAGAAGAGAAGGTTAAGAGGTGATATGATAGCTCTGTTTAAATATTTGAAGGAGTGTCATATTGAGGAGGGAGCAAGCTTGTTTTCTGCTGCTCCAGAGACTAGGACCCGGAGCAATGGATGCAAACTGCAGGAAAAGAGATTCCACCTCAACATTAGGAGGAACTTCCTGACAGTAAGGGCTGTTCGACAGTGGAACAAACTCCCTCGGAGTGTAGTGGAGTCTCCTTCCTTAGAGGTCTTCAAACAGAGGCTGGAGGCCATTGTTGGGGATGCTTTGATTGTGATTTCCTTCATGGCAGGGGGTTGGTGTCAGGCTCCCAATTGCAGCCCCCCTCTTACAACAAGAGGCTGTACTTTGAAAAATGAACAGCTTTATTGAAGAAAGAGATACATACAACAGAAGTGACTTTTTTGTCAGGAATGAAAGTATGTATTAACATGTGGTTTATATAACCCCCATAAAGCAAACCCACCACATCAAGCAATAAAGTAAATTAATTGGATAACTCTTTCCCGCACAGTGATGAATCTCCTCCCTGGTTATGTCATGTCCTCCAGTCCGGGATCTTGGCGAAACTCAAAACAATTAGGCTCTCACCCAGCATTATCTCTGCACCTGTGACCTTGAGGTACCAACCTT
>NW_024832531.1:0-1340 GCF_019175285.1 Sceloporus undulatus
AAGAAAAAGGGGAAGAACAAAAGAGAGAGAGAGGAATAATAAAGAGAAAGAGACACTGCAGCAACAACAATAACACTGTCCTACTGTCAATAAATTGCTTCTGGGAACAACCTACTCTTGACCCCCCATATCCTTCCAAATTGATCATCATTTAATTATGATTTTAAAACCCTCAATGGAAATTCAGGATTGAAAAAGGAAAATTGGGAAAATAGAAAAAAGAAGGAAAGGAACAAAATAAAAATAAAAAGTTACTTTAAGATTACTCATTATCGGTATAGGAGCTGCCCCACCTTACTGGAACCCTACCTGGTCAAATGTTGCATATGGACATTTAATATTGCATTTAATTATATATATATATATAATATATATATATTAAGCACAAAGGGAAAGGTAAAAAGCAAAGGGATCTTGTCTAAAATTCTATTGACTTTATTTGGGAAGAACTCCTCTCCCCTTAAACTTCAGGATTTGAACTCTTTTTAGATAAGTTTGGAGAGGTGATAACTGGTGAAATTAAAATTTAATTATTAGCAATAGATAATAAGCATTATTCAGCATAAGGAAATTTAAAGACACTTGGAGAGTACTCGTTTGACTGAATAAACAATTGAAACTTGAAACCTGAGGAAACACTTTGAAAATTCAACCCTTTAGGGATAAAGGCTACTTTGAAAATATAATATAATAAAAAGGAAAGGAAGGACTGATATTTTGCAATGGCGACAGCAATGAAAAAGCAAGCGCAAGCTCAGGCTCAACAACAAAGAAGAGGATCGACGGAACAAAACCCACTCTTAGAGGAAATTAGGAAAATAAACGCGAAAATGGAAAATATGCAGACAAACTTACAGCAAGAGATAAAGGGGTTAAGAACGGATTTAAAACAAGACTTTAAAATTGAAATCAAGAAAATCTCTCAATCCCTGGAGGATGTTAAAAAAGAGGTTAAACAAGCAAATTCAAAAATTAAAAATTTGGAAATTAAAACTAAAGAATTGGAAGAAACAACATCGAGATTTGAAACATTACATGAGAGAGATCTGGACCAGAAAGCGTTAGAGGATTTGAAAACTAGAGAAAATTGTTTAAAGATTCGCGGATTAAGAGAACAGAAAAATGAAGACCTTCACGATTACGTTACTACAATCTTAGCAGACTACATGGAAATTCCAAAGATGGAATACATCTGGGAAATTAATAAAACTTTCAGAGTGAACTCTTCAATTGCAAGGGAACAGAATATTTCTCGGGACATTGTGGTTTACTTTGTAAGGAAGAAAGCAAGGGACGATGTTCTACATCAAAGTTATCAAAAAGATTTAATTGTAGAAGGA
>NW_024832532.1:0-1340 GCF_019175285.1 Sceloporus undulatus
GTCTCCCTTAAAGCCAAAGGTCCCCCATAGTGTCTCTCTGAGGGTCACAGTGTCTCCATAGTGAGACTCTGGTCCCTCTCTCCTTTCTCATTAATTCATTACAGAAACACTGCTAAGTCCACACTCAGATATTTAGAAGATTAAAAAAGATTCCCATGGTTCCCATTCCCTAAAGTTCACACACACACACACACACACACACACACATATATATATATTCAAATATCTCAGCATTTAACAATTGCATTGAAGCGGGGAAAGGGTATAGGTTGGATGAATGTTAGGGACTAGAAAGTAGCAGATACCATCTACTTGTCTCTGATTTAACAAGTTCCATAGTGAT
The DNA here is from genome assembly GCF_019175285.1 of Sceloporus undulatus. NCBI lineage: Eukaryota > Metazoa > Chordata > Lepidosauria > Squamata > Phrynosomatidae > Sceloporus > Sceloporus undulatus. The sequence goes on from NW_024832532.1 coordinate 344, forward strand.
TGTATCCCTTGTTTCAGAGTCACCTCTATCAACAATGCCAGGTTTTGGTCCAGCGTGTGCCATCCCCTCCTGTGCTTCTGAAACCACCGTTGGATTTGGAGCAGGAGGTCTGGGAGGCTATGGAAATCAGGGCTTTGGCAACTTCGGTTATGGCGGTTTCGGTGGTTTGGGATTCGGAGGATCAGAATTAGCCGGCAATCTTGGCATCCTGAATGGAGTCAGGCCTTCCTGCATCAACCAGGTCCCTCCATCAGAGGTTCTGATCCAGCCCCCTGCTGTTGTTGTCACCCTCCCAGGGCCCATCCTCTCTGCTACCTGTGAGCCTGTTGCTGTGGGAGGCAATGCTCCATGCGCCGTTAGCGGCATTGGCCTGGCAGGAGGCTTGGGCCATCATGGCTTTGGCTATGGATTTGGCAACCAGGGCTTTGGGCTCTTGGGGCGTAGAAATCTTGGATATGGGCGCCGTGGTAGCATTTGTACCTAGACCCATGAAACTGGAAAAGAATGACCATGAATAACCTATGATTTTTTGGATCCGTTACCAAGTGTCTCAGTCTGATCTCCTGGAATCACTACTGAAGCCAAGACAGTGTTCAAGAACTCTGTGTGGCTCTTTCTTCTCCTCCATTTCCACTTTTGAATGTCTAAAGCCCACTAAGCAGCAACCACAGTTGTCTTGTTTTTTGTGCTTTGTCATGATCCTTGCCTGTTTCCTTAACTGTCAACCTTTTCTCCGCATCTTTTAAATAAAGCTCATTCTGCATTCAAATCTGTGTCTCTCTGGCTGTGTACCTCATTGGTCAATTGCCTTAATGTATGGTGGAGGTTGAGTGGACATCATTGCAACGGGGCAGACTTCAGTGATCAGGTTTATGTGGCAATATTCAGTGCTATGGAACTATGGAAATCTAGGCCATGGTGGCTTCGGTTATGGTGGCTTTTGCTTTGGAGTTGGTGCCTTGGCAGAATCAGCCAGCAATCTTGGCATCTTGTCTAG
>NW_024832533.1:0-1339 GCF_019175285.1 Sceloporus undulatus
AACTGGTAAGTTTAGTCAATGTGTCTCAACACTAAGTAGTAACCTAGTTGTATGACCAACTGAATGGGCCTTATTTTGATGGGCCTTAATCCAAAGTCCAGAACTCTTCTGGTCCTAAGCATTTTGGATAAGAGAGACTCAGCCTGTGATACAATTAAGCTAATGGGCTTCGGCCTCCAAATCAATCAGCTCCACAACCTTAAAAGCTTCAGTCCTGATATGAAGATGGTTTTGATAAATGGCGGCTGTCATTCTTACCTTCAACATCTATCAGCTTCTGACTGAGGACAAGTTTGTTAACATCGCTGCCAAACATTTCCATCATTGAAGTTGTTAGAACTGCTAGTAAAAACTTTTCTTCTTGCAGAAATATTTGCCTTTTGTCGGGTGTTACATTGATGTCAACAGACTCTAAATAAAACAAATACGTTTTTAAAAATTAATAATATCGGTGGGAGAGAAGACCCTTCACTTTTATTTATTTCAGAGACAGGTATTTTGGGCATCATCATATCTGCAGTCTTTAAGTGTGCAAAATAAAGCAGAAGTAGCAGATGGGGGAAATAGGCTTCTATTTAATTCTAGCTAGAAGATTTTCCTTAGTGATGTCTGTATATCTATATCTCTCTAAAAGATATCAATCCACTTATCAAAATGATCAATTTCAAGTCTGTAACACTCTTTTATGGGGAGAGGGAGAACATTACACTGCCTTGCATCACAGTATTTACAAACTACATTCATTTGAATAAGAGGTTTCTGCTTATTCTCTCACTATCCTTTACTATTTAAGCTCCATGTTAGGAAAGTCTTCACTCCTGATTTCTACATATCAAACCTCTGTTGAAGGAAAAGAAGCCCACCAGGTAGTATATTTATCTTCTGGATTAGCCTTTGGACATCCCTTCTTAGTAGAAAGCAAAACGGATCCAAATGTATTCTCATGGCCTAAATCTGGGTGTTATGCTCAAATGCTAACACACGCAATGCTTTTACAGGTAATTTACCCCCCCGAAAAATGCAGGTGACTCACCTGAGTCCACACATATGTTCAGAACAACACATGGATGCTGGTGTCTGTTGTACATGTGATACACTTTGTTCACAAGTTTGGAAACCTGTCCAAATACAAGAAAGGACCACAACCAGATTTGCATTTGCATTCATAATAATTCTGTCTGTATTCAAAACCATCATCTGAATCTATCCTTTTCTACAGCCAGGCAGATGCCGAAAGACAAACTATAGGCTCAATGCTGGAGAAAACAAACCTAAGGCCCAGGAAGCCACATGTTCTTAAAGAGGACTGTACCTTTGCTGGGTCACACGGCCGATGGTT
>NW_024832534.1:0-681 GCF_019175285.1 Sceloporus undulatus
ATCGGTTCAAAAGGCTTGGATTGGAGGGCGGACAGTACCGACTCCAAACTCCAAGCAGGCGTTGGTACCGACACAGGAGGAAACAGGTTGGCACATCCCTTCAGGAACCCCTTCACCAAGGGGTCTTTGAAAAAAGAAACCCTCCCCCTGAACTGGTATTTGGCACAGATGGCAGACAGGTAGCATTTGATGGATGTGAGGGACAGCCCTCCATCCAAAAGTGCCATCAAAAATTCCAGCACCACTGGAGTGGACACCTGTGCAGGAGACAAGCCTTTTTGGTCAAGGAAGAGGCAAAATCTCCTCCATTTCAGGGCATAGGACCGCTGGGTGGAAGGTCTTCTTGCAGCCAGGATCACCGTCCTCACCGACTCCGGCAAAGCAGTCAGGGCTGTATCCTCCAGGCTACCAGCGGTAGGCTCTCGATGTCCGGGTGGAGAATCCGTCCGTCCTGGATCGACAGCAGGTCCGGACGAGGGTCGAGACGGAGGAAGCATCTCCTGGAGAGGTGGAGAAGGGATGCGAACCACGGCTGTCTCGGCCACCACGGGGTGACCAGGATCGCATGCGAGTGGTTTGTTGTCATCTTGGACACCACTCTGATGATGAGAGGGAACGGAGGAAAGGCGTAGAGGAGCTCCCCCGTCCAGAGGAAGGCGAATGCGTCTCCGAGGGATCCGT
>NW_024832534.1:781-1339 GCF_019175285.1 Sceloporus undulatus
TCCTGGAGCAGAACTGGGGACAGTGGCTGTTCCATTTGGTCGCGAAGAGGTCGATCCGGGGGGTTCCCCACCGGTCGAAGAGGTCGCTGACCGTCTCGGGATGGAGCCTCCACTCGTGGCACACCGATGGAGATCTGCTGAGGCGGTCTGCCAGCTCGTTGTCCTCCCCGGGAAGGTGGATCGCCTGGAGGAGGACACTCCTCTGGATGCACCAATCCCAGATGCGGAGCGTGAGGTCGAGCAGGGGCCTGGATCTGGTGCCACCTTGCTTGTTGATGTAATACATCACGGTGGTGTTGTCTGTCCTCAGGAGGACCACCCTTCCTGTGACAGCGAACTTGAACGCCCTCAATGCCTTTTCCACTGCGAGTATCTCCAAAGCGTTGATGTGGAGGAGCTTGTCTTGTGCGGACCACCTGTCTTTGACGACGAGGTCGAGCAAGTGGGCGCCCCATCCCTCCAGGGATGCATCGGTTGTCAGAGTCAGTTGTGCCTGGGGCTGATGAAAAGGCATCCCGGTGCAGACGTTGCCGCTTTCGAACCACCACCTGAGGGAAG
>NW_024832535.1:0-1339 GCF_019175285.1 Sceloporus undulatus
AATTTCGTAAGGCGGCGCATTCGTATCCCGGGGTACCACTGTAATCCGGTTCAAAACCAGTTTAACTCTCCTAGCTGCGTCCTGTGGAATCCTGGGATTTGTAGTTCTTTGTGGCAGAGAAGGCTAAGTATCCCAAAGGTAAAATCCCAGGATTCCATAGCACTGAGTGGTTAAAGCGGTGTCAAAGTGCCTTATTTCTATAGTGTGGATGCAGCCTTCTATGGAAAGGGGATGGTGTTGGGGGTAAGCACTGGGGACCTCTGGAGGTTTCAGAAGATGATTTATTTATGATGCAGTCAGTTTACATCTAGCTACAGGGACATAGCCAGGGCCCTCTCCAATTCCCCATCCCCTCATCCTTCATCACTCTAATAGGGCATGGAGTAACTGTTGTGTAGGAGAACTGCAGTGAATCTATGCTAGGTCCAGGGGGCTTTGGTTGGAGCAGAGGGAGGAAGGGGATGACCACCTCTGCATTGGCTCAAAGGAGGCATATGTCAGCTGCGTATCTCACCAGCAGGATCCTGTTCTCTGTGTCTTTGAGTGCTCCAGGGTTTCTTGCCAAGCCAATCCTAACCCTGGTCCCTTTTCTCAGGACCTTCATCTCGGCCCCCTTGGACACAGCTTTGCGGCCTCTCTTGCTGGAAGTGACCAAGTGCAGGTTCACCAGGACCCCTGCCCACCTCATGGCCAACACAGAGGCCAAGCGGAGGGAGTTGGGCTCCAACAGAAAGAGGCTGCGGAGGTACAAGAATTCTTTGGTGAGTTGAAGTTCTTGACTATTAATTTGTTTTTTATATATAATTATTATTTATTTATTAAAATTAAAACAATACAAAATATATAAACATACAAACAACATTCATATCTATCCATTTATACCTTTACATAGATCATATTACATAATAAAGATACTCATTATAAAATTGGGCTATATATTTGAAAATACTCCCCATTCCATCTATGAACTTATATATCTAACCCTAAAATTTACTTAACTCTTCTTCACTTCTTCTTAACTACACTAAACTAAATATTTCTCTCCTTCTTCCCTAACCCATAGATTCTTCTTCTCTTCATTATGGTCCCAGTTTCTTACTCTAAGCGCTCTCTAAACTAAAATTCTAGGCTTCCAAATTATACTTTTCTTATCTTCCACTCTTCTTCACAATCTCATTCTCTCTTCATTCTTACACGCTAATTGGCTTCCTTCTGACCAGTATGTACTACCTTGATTAATTGACTTTCTTAAAATTTAACAGGAAGGAAGTATGGGTTCTATCTTACCAAATCAAGCTATATTAATAGCTGCTCAATTCCCCAAATTCTCTTTCAAAAA
>NW_024832536.1:0-1339 GCF_019175285.1 Sceloporus undulatus
TTTTCCCCCCCAGTTAGTCTCAAAGGTTCTACAAGATCTCGCTACATACTCATTCTACAGACTCACGGCTATATCTTTGAATATAACCATTAAATGGCTGTCTGAATAAAAAGGTCTTTTGTCTGCTGGTGTAAAGAGAGCAGAGAGGGGTGCAGCCTAGCTTCCTGTAGCAGGGAGTTCCACAGGTTAGGAGTAGCCACTGAGAAAAACCTCTCCTGGGTCCACACCAGCTGGGCTAAGAGAAAACCTCCCCTTGACTTTCGTAGAAGTCTGGTAGGTTTGTGTTGTTGTTGTTGCGTGCCTTCAAGGCATTTTTGACTTATGGTGACAAATCTATCATGAAGTTTTCTTGGCAAGTTTCTTCAGAGAGGGTTTGCCATTGCCATCCTCTGAGGCTGAGAGAGTGTGACTTGTCCAAGGTCACCCAGTGAGTTTCATCGCCGAGTAGAGATTTGAACCCTGCTCTCCACAGTCATAGTCCTGCTGGCTCTATAGGGAGAATTTTTTTTTACAGATAGTCTGAACTTAAGTCATATAGGAGAGCCAGCTTGGTGTAGTGGTCTCAGTGTTAGACAAGGACTCAGGAGAACAGGGTTCGATTCCCTGCTCAACCAAGGAAACCCACTGTGTGACCTTCTTTGAGTCACACACTCTCAGCCCCACAAAAGACCCTGTAATAGAATCACCTAACAGAACAATCGGAAATAACTTGAAGGCACATGAGAACAACAAGCCTTATAGAGCTATATAGGTCATAACCAATGATCTATACTCCATGTCTTGCAAAATGTGGATGTGCAATACTTTTTAAAAGGGACCATCCCCTTTTTTCTCCCCCATAGAAATGAACACTTCTTGTGCTTATGCCCGCAACAACGCATATGTGCATCATCTCAAAACAACAGTTATGTGTCTTGGCTTCAAAACCAATGTTTTTCACTAAATGTGCATGGGGGGGGGGGGACAAATTGATGAAAACCACATCCAATTAATTTGACAAAAATGTCCTTAGTCAAGCAAGAGCCCTCATGACAAGAGATCTTGCCTCTTCTGCCAGAGAATATAACCTCCCGGGGGAACAAAATATCTCTGGTAAACTTTATTTCCCAGCAAAGGAATGTATTCCATTATACAAAAGTGTCCTTTTCTTTTAGGCAAAGCCGTCTAAGAAAGGACAATGCACTCCTTCACCCTCAACAAGAAAATTATAACTTGGGAAGGTCAACAACCGATATATCCAGCCAGTGTGGGAACAAGGGAAAGCAAAGAGCTTGCAACAAAATAGCAGCAGTGACCCTAAGAAGCTTTGCATCAAATCCATACAAATTAAAAGGAAATT
>NW_024832537.1:0-1339 GCF_019175285.1 Sceloporus undulatus
AAGTCTGGGCGACTCCAACAACAACTCCGAGACCAGCTGTGTCAACTCGGATAGGAAGTCTGTTAGACAACGGGGTGGACGGTATACTAACAGAATCCCTATACTATCCTTGGTTTTCAGGCTGAGGTTGTTAAGGTTGGGAAATCCTGTTTGGGGTCACTTCTGACTTTAGGGACCTTACATCCTACATTATGGGTTTCCTGAAGGCCTCAAACTGCCAACTGTGATGCGCCAAGGTTGAGGTGGCCATTTTGTGTTCTGGCAGCCATTTTGTGGTCCAGCGGCCATTTTGAGACTGGCCCATTGTGACCTCAGTCTGATGTTCCTTACCTGAAGCATTGATAGTGTCCCATTGTGATCTCAGGCTGATGCTCCATGCCTGAAGGACTGAGACTGGCCCATTGTGACTTCAGGCTCATGCATCTTACCTGAATAACTGAGATTGGCCTATTGTGATCTCATACTCAAGCTCCTTGCCTTAAAGATTTAGATAGGACTATTATGAGTTGAGGCTGGTGCTCCATACTTGAAGCATTGAAAGTGTCCCATTGTGATCTCGGACTGATGCTTCTTGCCTGAAGTATTCAGATGGCGCTATTGTGACTTCTTCAGGTTGCTGCTCCTTACCTTAAGCATTGAGACTGTCCCATTGTAATCTCAGAATCAGAGAATTAGAGAATCATAGAGTTGGACGAGACCACTGGGGCCATCAAGTCCCCCCTGCCAGGGAGGAACTCTCAATCAAAGCATAGTGAGAGATGGCCATCCAGCCTCTATTTAAAATCCTCCAAGGAAGGAGACTCCAATACACTCAGAGGAAGGAGTGTGTTCCAATGTCCCTCCTAATGTTGAGGTGGAATCTCTTTTCCTGGAGCTTGCATCTATTCCTCCGGTTCTTGTTCTCTAGAGCAGCAGAAAACAAGCTTGCTCCCTGCACAATATGGCATCCCTTCAAATATTTAAACAGGGCTGTCATATCACCTCTTCACTTCTCCAGGCTAAACATCCACAGTTCCCTAAGTCGTTCCTCATAGGATATGGTTTCCAGACCCTTCACTATTTTAGTCGCCCTCCTTTGGACACATTCCAGTTTCTCAACATCCTTTTTAAATTGTGGGGCCCAGAACTGGACACAATATTCCAGGTGGGGCCTGACCAGAGTAGAATAGACTGGGACTATTACTTCCCTTCATCTAGACACTATACTTCTATTGATGCAGGCTAAAATTGCATTTGCCTTGTTAGCTGCTGCATCACACTGTTCTCTCATGTTTAACTTGTGGTCTGCTTAGACTCCTAGATCCCTTTCACACGTAGTTTCATTCAGCCAGCTTGTTTC
>NW_024832538.1:0-1339 GCF_019175285.1 Sceloporus undulatus
TCTATTCTGGATCCTGAAGAAATACTGGCGTCAAGATCAGCCCTTATCCGAGAGGTTTTATCCGCGAAGAAGTTGTTAAACTCGTCGCAGCAGGCCTTGGATGGTTCCAAAATAGAGTTCAGGGAGGAGGGCAGCTGAGGAAGCTCCCTCACTACCCTGATCAGCTCTGCCGGACGCGACTCCGCGGATGCGATACGTGCAGCATAGAACGAATTCTTTGCTATACGTATTGCCACTCCATAGGCCTTCAAAAGAGAGTCCAGGAGTGCCTTGTCGGCTAAGTCCTGATGTCTTCACCAGTCGCGCTCTAGTCATCGCAGAACCCGCTTCCTTTCCCTGAGATCTTCCATATATCAGGGCTGTTTTTTGGAAGCAGGCCTGAGAGGACGCTTGGGAGCGATACTGTGTATAGCCCTGGAGAGATCAGTATCCCAGATGTTTGTCAGGGCATCAACAGAATCGCCGTCAGTACCAACCATATACCCCTCTAGGGCCTCTTGGAACCTTTTGGGTTCCATCAGCCTTCGAGGATGGACCATCCTAATAGGTCCGCCACCCCCAGGGGGGATCTGGGTAGAAGCCTTGAATTTGACCTCAACCAGGAAATGGTCCGTCCATGACAAGGCGGAGATATTGGTTACCTCCGCCCACGGATTCTCCATGTCCGTACAAAAGACCATATCAAGTGTATTACCAGCAGAGTGCATGAGCCCTAAGACCAATTGAGATAGGCCCATGGCAGTCATGGTAGCCATGAACTCCCGAGCTGCACCAGATGGACCTTGGCTGGCCTCAAAGGGGATGTTGAGGCCCCCCAGGACAAGAAGCCTAGGGGACTGCGACATCAGCTCCGAGACCAGCTGTGTCAGCTCGGCTAGGGAGTCTGTTAGCGCACGGGGTGGCCGGTAAACCAACAGAATCCCTAAACTATCTCTGGCCTTCAGGGTCAGGTAAATACACTCGATATAGGTAGTTTGTCGGACATGGTTCCTGGCTAAGGAAAGGGTGTTCTTATGAATCAAGGCAACACCCCCCCGCGCCCACCTTACCTGGTCTGGTCCTTAACTGAGTACCTGGCAGGAAGGGCCTGTGCCCACACAGCTTCACTTTCAGGCCCAAGCCAGGTCTGAGTAATGCAAGCCAGGTCACAGCTCTTATCATCTATTAGATCATAGATTGTGTGGGTCTTGTTTTTTACGGACCTGGCATTGCACAGGAGCAGAGACAGGGTTTGTGGTACAGTTGGACTGACCCTCAGACCTCTTTGGTTAGGAGGGTGAATGGCAGGAGATATAGATATTAAGCATCGATCTCGCCTTCCCTTCCGAACATACTCCAC
>NW_024832539.1:0-986 GCF_019175285.1 Sceloporus undulatus
TCCATGATTCTAGTTCACTGATTAGCAGCATAGAAATGTACATGTCATTGCTATTGCTGCATTTGAGGTATCTGTACTCAAACTGTACTGGGAGATATCTGGCTCCCAGACCTGCCACAGTTGCCCACGCTTGCATTAAAAAAAGGCTATCTGGAAACATATGAAAATGACAGGTAATTACAACATCGTTAAAGACATGTTCCCATATGATGTGCTTCTTTAAACATTCCACTTCAAAGAACAAAAATGTACCAAAAGAACATGGCATGATGACTTGACCACATCTTTATTAGCGCGACAGTGTTTCTAGATGGAGTACAGTTCCACCCAGATATGTGGCACTGTCAGGGGGAGACTGAAGTGTTGTCAGGCTCTTGCTGGCAGTTGTATGAAACGTGAGAGTGGAACTTGCTGCGATGATTCCTTTTCAGCGTGGGATAATGAGTACCTTCAGCTGTGGGTGAAGTCCAGGTTAGATCTTCCTACTCACCATGTGGCAGGGCCTGAGCAAATCAATTAGGGCTTCTACTCAGAGTGGGAACAAAAGCTTGCAAGACAAAAAGATCCAGGTGTGCAAAGGGGGGGGGGGGGGCACACTTTATCCATCTATGAGAAAAATTTGGGTGAGTACGACATCTTTAGTTTAATGCTGAAAAATAAAATAGCTTTCATGGGAAGTAACCAACACTCTATTTTCCAGCGGTGGAGGAGAATGTCTACTCTCAGCAGGGATCTAGCCAGGATTTTGGAAAGGGGTGGGGGTCCAGACTAAGTGCCACCATTATATTGGGGCTTGGGTGCAGCGGTGCAGCAGCATATTTTATTGATGTTGTTTGTTGAACAAATATAAGAACACCGCGATCTCATATTTATAGCCAGATACGCATGGATTTGGATGAAGACACCTTTTAACCTTTTTTAAAGGGAGCATTCAAACCTGTTCACAGGGACGTAGTCAGGCTTTTAGGAAGGGGGGGAGGTCCATA
>NW_024832539.1:1086-1339 GCF_019175285.1 Sceloporus undulatus
GTTCACAGGGACGTAGTCAGGCTTTTAGGAAGGGGGGGAGGTCCATAATAAGTGCCACCATTATAATGGGGCTTGGGTGCGGCGGCGCAGCCGCACCCACCATTCATTTTTCTAATGGGAGGGGGGTCCGGACCCCAAGAACCCCCCTTGGCTACGTCCCGGACCCCAAGACCCCCTCCTTGGCTACGTCCTGGACCCCAAGAACTCCCCTCGGCTACGTCTTGGACCCCAAAACCACCCCTCGGCTACATTC
>NW_024832540.1:0-1339 GCF_019175285.1 Sceloporus undulatus
TTTAATAATGTGATGTTTTTAATTGTTTGTACTGTTTAATCATTTTTTAAAAAAATTTGCATTTTGCATATTTATAGTGTTTTAACTTGGAGTGTTTTAGATATGTAAGCCATCTTGAGTCCCAGTACTGGGAGGAAAGCGGGGTATAAATAAACAACAACAACAACAATAATACTTTAGGGATAAAATGGGATAAACGGTCAAGCAAAATACTGGCTAAGAGGCTGAGCTGTGAATCAGCAAGTTCATTTCTCCTTCTGCCATGAAATCAGTGGGTGACCTGAGACAGATGACCCTGCTCCCTCAGCCTTCTCCTCTTAGTGGCAGTGAGGAAGTGACAACATTGACCTACTTTGCAGGGTTGTGGGAAGGATTTCAACAAGATACATATGTGAAATGGCCCAAGCTCTTTAAACTTGGACTCTTTAAAATGTAAAGAGAATATTGTCTGTCTGCCTACGTAAGCCAAGTAGTCTTTCTCATAAAGCGGCATTTTCTTTGTCAATTAGGTAGCTGAAATATTGAAAGCAGGTTGTAGGTTGGAAGAGGGGGGGGGTAGACTTGTATGTAAGCTGCCATTCTGTTACTGGAATATATCCTCTCAAAGGCATGTTGCTCCACAATTCTGGATCTCCTTTGATAAGCCACCATTGTACACCAGGCTCTGGCTTGTTGACCTCCAAGCTTTTAGTGTATCCTGCAAGCCTGGAACCCGCGTGACTCTTGGGCTAATGTCGACTTCTCTTTAATTTACAAAATTATTTCTTACTCTCTTCTTCCTAACCATAAGTTGACATGTGACTTGAAGGTGTGCATGTGTGCTCACACATACAGAGATATACACACAGAGTTTGTACAAAAATTGATGTTTTCTTTATGTGTACATACCTACTTATTTGGTTGGGAAAAGCTGTCTTAGGCTGTATTTTTTAGAACAGAATTAAGGGTGTATTTGTGTAATAAGAATCTATGCTACCTTGAAATTCTGCATATCACATGTCCAGAAGTAAATTTGACTGTATTCAGGAGTGCTTACTTTCTGGTAAATGAAGCCTCAACCATTTGAGGCCTCTTTGGGCACATTTTGCATCATATTATATGCAATGGCCCCTGGTTGCACTCCTTTTTGAAGGAAGGAAAGAATGTACACAGATGTATTTTGTTCTTCACTGTGTGTAGGCTTGCCATAACCCAGCTGCAACCGGGAACTTCCCGATTTTGGGGGCCTGGGGCCCCTCCCGGCACGGGTGCAGCCCCAAGACCGGGAGCCCCCCGGTTGCAGCCTGGGTTGCTGCGCCCCTGGCAGGCCTCGCTGCCCTCCTCCTCCACCTCGGGGAGG
>NW_024832541.1:0-1339 GCF_019175285.1 Sceloporus undulatus
TGTATCCAGAAGAAAATCATTTTATAGTTCACATTTTAAAACAGGAATGGAAATATTATTCTACATTTCCAATGTATTTTTACAATCACAGATTATTCATACTTTTTACAATCATATGAATAATTTTGGGAAAGGTGGTGTATGTTTAATTTTATTTTGTCATTATTGAGGATGTGTACTGTAGTGGACTTAAAATTTTGTGGCACCTTTGTTCCACATTAATTGCTTTTGATTGTCCTCATGGTGGATTATGTGGATTTTATGTGGATTAAATTTTGTTTGGATTAAAATTATTCTTCTCTTTGAATGTATTTTTAACAAAAGAAAGAAAGACAGAAAATCTGTGCCTAGAACAATTTGTGATCAGAATGGCAAATGCTTGCTTAGTATTAAAACTATACAGCCATATGTAAACATCTACAGCAGGTATCTACAACATCAAGACTGCAGTGTTCACTCATACAGGTGTTATATTTTCTCTGGTACGCCTGCTGTGTTTTTAACAGCTGCCTGATAAACAAGATTTAGTTGACTAAAGATTGGTTTAGCACATCATCTACTCTGCTTTGTTTAAAAACACAAGATTCACTTGCAGCAGCATTGCTAAGGCTCTTCTTTCCAGATCTATGTGGATATGCCAGGAACTGATCCTAGAGCTCTGAATGACAGTTTTAGACAGCTGCTAAGGGCAAAGGAGACCTTCTAAAAAGTGGCAACCTTGTGATCAAGTGATTCTGAATGTCTGCTAATGTTGATGTTGTGTTGCTGGAAAGACAAAATCATTTGCTAATTAATGGTGTGCAAAAGTGAAGGCCTGTGGCTCAGGTGTACAGTATGTGCTTTGCAAGCAGGAGGTCCACAGTTCAGTTCTTAGCATCTGCAGACAAGGCTGTAGAAGATTTTGGGCTGTGACTGTGGAAGCCACAGATGGTCAGTGCAAATGTTAACTGACTCAGTATATATCTATGTTACAAATCCATGTCAAAACTGGGAAAAGTTGCCTTTTGGACCACAAGAATTCCTCAGCTATCAAGTCATTTACCATGGTGCTTCAGAGATTCGGGATGGGGGTTCTGGTGTAGTTTTTTTAAAAAGTAACTTTTTCTGGATTTTGATCCTTGTTTTTATAAGAACTTGTCTTTGTTGCTTAGTATTTGGGAAGCTTTTCTGGAAACTGCTCAGGATAAAGAGATGTGTCCTACTTTTGGAATATCTTGGGACAACAGATTTATAAAGGACCGACAACACAAAGTCCTTTGGGTTGGAGAGTCTGATTTGGGAATCCAGGTGTTTGGCTGGAAGGGCATGTCCACGCTCAGAACTCTGCACTCCGAACACA
>NW_024832542.1:0-1339 GCF_019175285.1 Sceloporus undulatus
TCACCCAGAGATGCAAAGGATGAAGAAGAGGAGAAAGTACAATATGAGGATTTTAATGTAAGGATTCTTGTTTCCTCCAATATTCCCAGTATGTTTGCTGTAATGAGGAATGCTTGGGAGGGTCTACCTCTGCCAAGTTTTGCAAACATGTTTGCATTATCCCAGCTGAGACATTTTTGCAATGAAGTATTGTGGTTTTTCATAAGAAAAAGGAACCGCGTAGGGCATTAAATCGGCCTTCTCCCCCACATAAAACCCCAAGCTATTTTGCTACTATTCTGGCAACCGGATATTCAAAACCTACTCGGGCAATATCTAGAATGCTTAGAAACATTGTTAATTTAAAGATGAGATTCTCAGGGAATTGAATTCGACTTGCAAAACTATGTTCTTCAGTAGAGGAGGTATCCTTGACCGCTCTGTACCTTCCACTTGCTCTAGTAGGCAAAAGTGTTTTATCATGCCAATTTCTATGTACTGGAAATAAAGTCCCTCTGAATTCTGGTCCTGCCGCCTTCCTCCAAGTCATATTACATCATTGGAGCGCCTTTTCTTAAAATACATTTACTTTTCCTTCTTTTTTCCCCTCTCATTTTAGCTAGTTGGGGAAGAAAAGAGGTCAGCTAAAATGGTGTGCTGGCATGGAGAAACAAAGTCCATTCTCTCTACTTCAGACAGACTTGGAACTGGCAGTTAATTCTTTCCATTTACGTGATAGCAGATGATTTCTGGGTAGGTTAGCTAGGAAGAAACAGCATTGGAACTGGAAACGATGGAAAGGGAGAAGAGCTTCAGATATATTTTGTGGTCTGAAAAGTTCCACTTACTCTCTTCCAGATCATTTTCCGTCCCAAAGTGGAGCTGCTATGGTTACAGGCTAAGGATTGTTTTGGAGGAAGAATTAGCAAGGCCCTCTTTTTCTCTGCCCCCCTTTTGTTGGTCTAGGATTTTTTAGGGCTTGGGAAGGAAATTACAGTTTTGTATGTTTCTGGTTTACACTGTTCTATTTTTCTAGTTAACCAGTTCAAAATTAAGTGGTAAAACATTCTCTGCCCATATTCTGTATATGAAGGGATGTTATGTTTGGATGTTTTTGCTCCAGCACGAGCTTTCAGACGGGGACCTCGATGTCGATCTGGTTGGGGAGGATGAGGCCAACCATCTTGATGGCAGTAGTTCCTCAGCAAGTTCAACAGCAACCAGCAACACAGAAGAAAATGATATCGATGAGGAGACCATGTGAGTAGCTGCCTTTGTTCTGGTGTCCTTCATTTCTGTCAAAATGGAAGCCATCTCTCTCTCTCTCTCTGGTGTGTGCAAGGGAATCTTGTAGCACCTT
>NW_024832543.1:0-1339 GCF_019175285.1 Sceloporus undulatus
AAATGAGTTTACATACATCTTAACTTCCCCCAAATGAGCATAATCCACAGTTCAATGTTCAGTCATAAACCTATACATTTATAGATTTTTGATATTTCAAGTGCAACACATTCAGCAGTGTTCATCTTTTTAAAAAATATACAAGGAAAAGTGAAGAAATTGTCATTTTGACAATAGATCCATTCAGAAACAATGCACACAAATGTATATGCCTCAACTTCTATGTGGCTTTAGCAAGCAGAGGGAGGAGGTGCATACTTCATGCTCCTGCTATGAGTGACATAACAAAAACAGCAGTTAAGCTTAGAGAAATAGTATCATCTACAAGAATGAAATAATTATTTTGACCAGTGTCTAAATGGGGAGGGGGCCATGATGAAGGGAGGCCATAGATCAGATCTCTAAGGTAATGTAGCTCTTATGCAGCCCAGGAGCTACAGCTTCTCCACCTGGAACATAAAGCAGGTCCTCCCGCTCCTCCTCTTTGTGAAAGAGAAGTCATGATGATACAGTGACTTTGAGTGCTGCAGGGTTTCTAGCCAAACCAAGCCTAACCCTTGTCTCTTTTCTCAGGAACTTCATCTTGGACACTTTGTACACGGCTTTGGAGTGTCTTTTGTTGGAAGTGACCGAAGTGCAGGGCCACCAGCATCCCCCTTCCCACATGATGGCCAACACAAAGGCCAAGCAGAGGGAGCTGGGCTCCAACAGAAAGAGGCTTCAGAGGTACAACAACTCTTTGGTAAGTTGCCATCCTGACTGTTAGTTTCATCTGTTTCTGGGCCGGTTCATGAAAGCAAACAGAGAACATACTGTCCCAGTTTGGCAGAGAGAGTCCTGGTTAATCCTCTGTCACCTCATTTTTTCAGGGGCTTTGAAAATGTCCTATTTCACTCTCCTCCCACTTTCTCCCTTCTCCTCAGGTCTGTTCAGTTGCTGCAAAATGTGTTCCAAATGTGCGTCGCTTTAACTCAAAAGAGGGGAGAGGGGAGGAGAGAAGGGGGTAGGGTCTTGTCCTTGCCAGGAGTCAGAGCAAAAACAAACTTCTGTACCCTTCCTCGCTTGTGTGATCATTATAATTAACAACTTTGGCCATCTGGACCACCTTCTGGTGTTGTTTCTCCACATGTGTCTTCCTTTCCCAATCTGTGAAATGCTGGGGGATATGGAAGAATATCTCTGGACTTAAATTGAGGGTGGGCCCAGTGGCCCTCAAGCCCAGAGTACTCCCCAGAACTGTTTTTTAAAAAGGAAATTTGCCTCTGAAATTAGGAGAGACATGGCCAAATGATTCATTGGTGACTAAATGTACTATACATGTTGGGATAGTCAGTATCTT
>NW_024832544.1:0-1339 GCF_019175285.1 Sceloporus undulatus
CTGGGAGGCTAGAGTTCTAATCTCAGCTCAGCCATGTAAATCCACAGGGTGACATCAGGTAAGTCACACTCTCTCACTCATGGATGTTCTCCACTCCCCTTACCTATTATTACCATTATTGTTATCATTGCATGATAGGTTTGGCCCTTACCATCACCATGGGAGAGGTGCAGAGAGAGAGTTGGCCATGTACTGCCTCTGAGGCTGAGAGAGTGTGACCCTCACAAAAGAGAAGAAGGGGCAGGTTGGAGTGCCATAGCAGGAATTCTGCCATGGATAAAACCTACCATGAAGGAATACCTAGGAGTTGCAGTTGAAGCTGAGAGCAAGTGACTTGCCCAAGGTCAGCCAGTGAATTTCTATGGTGAAGTGGGAGAATGAAGATCTACTGAACTTTTCCCCTTCTCCACTGCCATACTGTTGTGTACCGTAATAAATTATGTAGTAAGAGCTCTTCCACAGTGGAATATACTCCCTTAGAGTTTAGTGGAGTCCTCTTCTTTGGAGGTCTTTAAACAGAGGCTGGATGGTGCTTGGAATGTGTGTTCCTGCATGGCAGAAGAGGGTTGAACTGGAAGGATCTTGTGGTCTATTCAAACTCTATGATTCTATAATTCTAGTGGAATCATAGCACCATGATAATTTAGCATAAAAGGGACCTCAGTCTTCATAGAAAGGAGAATGGATTACGGTTCCTTACCCACAGAGGCCACATTCTGATAATTCTCCATCATCACATAATTGTACATCAGTCTCTGCTTCTTAGTCAACAGTTTCCATTCATCCTGAGTGAAATATACAGCCACATCCGCAAAGGTCACCTGCAACAGAAAATAGCCCTCATTCAGAGAGTGTCTAAGCAAAAGGGGAGGAAAGCATAAGGTGCATCCAAATATTATTTCATCACTTCAGAATTCAGTCCAGGAAATAAACTTTACATTCTGTCCACAAGAAAAAAGCTACTGCCTTTGAGATCAGTTTGTCTTGAATCCTTTCAATATAATATACAATATAATTTAGGACATGGCTTGGATACTGAGGATGGATTAGTATAATGACTGTCCCAACACATATAGTACATTTAGCCACAAAAGAATTATGGTGCATTTAGCCATGTTTTGCCAAATTTTAGAACCAAATGTCATTATTAAAAAACATTTCTGGGGAGCACTCCGGATTTGAGGGCCACTGGGCCCACCCCCAATTTAAATCCAGAGATGTTCTCCCATATCCCCCAACTTTTCACAGATTGGAAAAGCAATACACATGTGGATAAGCAATCTAGAAGGCGATGGAGACGGCCAAAGTTGTTTATGAGGAAGATCACACAAGCTAGGAA
>NW_024832545.1:0-1339 GCF_019175285.1 Sceloporus undulatus
GCTTTCAGAAACATGCACCTTACACCATGATGGATGGTCAGTTGTCAATCTTTGAAGGAAAGGCTGTGGGCAACCTTCCCAAAACACACATACTGGCGGATGGGTGGAAAGCGAGAATGACAGCAAGGGAAAGGTAACCAGTTGATCACAGTGGCCTGTAATTATAAGTTACTTTCCCACTCTACAGAATTTTTCTTCTAATTAAGTACTTGTCCATAAGATGGGCTATTCACTTCATAAAAGCTCATAACAAAAACCAGGGAGTAAATTATGGTAACAACTAAAACACCAATTGGAGGTAAAAATATACAGTATGTCACAACTCAGCCAAAGGCAATACTGTACTCACTTATTAGGGAGCATGAGGGATCACCAATGAAAAGCAGGTGTTGTGGGCTATATTTCGGAGGAAGAAACTGATAAAACCACCTCTTGAGTTTTCCTTGCCTAAGAAGACACTATGAAATTCAACAGGTGATTTGAACGCATGCACAGACACACACAGACACAGATACACACACACACACACACACACACACACACACACACGTCCCATTGAAATTCTAGGTGGAAACAGAGATGTAATTCATTACTAATTTTCTTCTCAAAACAAGCAACGAGTACTTTTAGCAATTTTCTTCACATTGTAAAGCCTATTCACAATTCAGGATTTCTTATGTACAGAATTGACAAGTGTCTGTTTTACACAGGAGACAGTTTTCTGCATAGAAAACAGATTTTTCTATGCAGAAAAACAGATTTCTTTTCTCTACATATTTTCTCTACAGAAGAAAAAATTGTTTACTGTGCAGAAAATTTTTTTTTTAGTGCAAATCAACTGCATGGATTTTTTTTTTCATGGAATCTCCCCAATTGCAGCATTTTCTGCACAGGAAACAGCTTTTCCAGCACAGAAATATTATTTTCTGCGTAGAAAAGGCTGTTTCCTGAGCAGAAAATGCTGTTTTCTGTGCAAAATAACCATATGCAAATTTTACACAGAAAACGGCCCAAAACTACAAAGATTCCCACTGGTCCAGAAGTCTTCTTGGCAAAGGTTCTCATTACTCAATTTTTTTTATTAATTTATCAAACCCTTTCAAATATTCTTTCCATCTCTAATTGGAAATTCAGTGTTACATTGTAAATCCCTTTCATTCCATGGAAAAGAAGTCGCTGTTTCTCTCCCAATGAAAGTAATGGGGCATACAGTTGTCCCTTCATATCCATGAAGGTTCTGTTCCAAACCCCCTTGTGGATAGAAAATTCCATGGAACTGAAGTCCTGGTCTCCTCAGTGGCATGACATGCATGGGACCATGTTGGCAAAACCATGTTCG
>NW_024832546.1:0-1339 GCF_019175285.1 Sceloporus undulatus
AAATTGGCAACAGTGTACCTCTGTTCAACTGAGGCCTCAGAGAAGGTTCTGGAACATTCCCCACAG
Source organism: Sceloporus undulatus (assembly GCF_019175285.1). NCBI lineage: Eukaryota > Metazoa > Chordata > Lepidosauria > Squamata > Phrynosomatidae > Sceloporus > Sceloporus undulatus. Next base: position 67 of record NW_024832546.1, read on the forward strand.
TCACAAACAGAACACAAAATGGCCACCGGAACACAAAATGGTTGCCAGAACACAAAATGGATGCCTCTGCCTAAGCGCTTGGCAGTTGACATTTGAGGCCTTCAGGGAGAGAGAGAGACTGAGGGAAAGAGTGGAAGGGGGTTCTGGAGGGAGGGGGCCTTGGGAGACAGAGAGCCTTCCTGAGATATTTGGGGTTCGCTTCCTAACAAAGGAGTTTCTGGCCTCATAAAGGATTTGGGGCAAACTGGTTCTGAAAGGCAGTAGTAGCCTTTCTTCTTGCCAATGGGATTTACAGTGTTTCCTGGACTGTATCTCCCATCATCCACAGTGCCAGAGAGAGGAGGGTCCTGCCCTGCATAGTGTTGCCATTTCATGGGTCTTAGGCTTTGGGAATGTGTGCCTTTGGCCAGTGTCCGTGTGGCTGGGGCTCCAGGGCCCCTCAGTCCCTCCTGCCTTCTTCCATATTAACTGCAGGAGGAGCCTGTGAGGGTGAGGCAGGGGGCGGGGTCTTCCAGCTCCTCTGCCCCCATTGGCCAGAATGAAGAAGGGGAGGAGCTTCTGCCTCTCTATTTAGCTCTGCGCGTGGAAGAGAGAGTGAGACAGACAAATAGGTAGGAGATAGAGACAAAGAGGGGAGAGGAGAGGGACAAGGCCTGGAAGTGGTAGGTTTCACTGCTGTGCTGTGCGAAGCACTGAGTTGGAGGTGGCCATTTTGTTTTCCAGCAGCCTTTTTGTCTTCCGGTGGCCATTTTGTGCTGCTTGTGACTGTGGGGAATAAGGTTCTGGAACCTTCTCTGAGGCCTCAGTTGAACAGAGGCCTCTCTTTCTCTCCTGAGGCTCCAGAATCAGAAGGAGGCCAGGCTCCTTGGGCCAAAAGGAAGGAAGTGTGTCTCTTTATGTGTCTTGTGTGTCTCTTTTCTGAGAGGGTTTCCTTATTACACAGCTTGGCTCCTTCTGGGGAACATGGATTTTAAAAGGGATCAGAAATGGATAGGATAGTTTTAATACTGTACAAGCCTTATTCTTCTTCTTCACAAACATCAGTCTTTGGCTTCTAAGAGGAGGCTAGTCCCCAAAAAAGGGCAAATGTAGCTTCTTTGGGAGGATCCAGTTTTCTTATTAATAGATTTTCAGGGAAGGAGACAGACCAGAATAACTCATATTACCAAGAATGAAACAAGACATGTGCGCTTCTACCCTTTTACAACCGATTCAGGCTGTATCTGCACTGAAGAAATAATCCAGTTTGAAACCGCTTTAACTCTCCTGGCTC
>NW_024832547.1:0-1339 GCF_019175285.1 Sceloporus undulatus
TGTTGTTGTTCAAATAATAAACAAATAATAAACTTGCTTGTTATTGGGGCTGATAGGTAGGCTGATAGTTGCTGTGGCATAGGGGATAGCAAGTACCTAGTTGGCATCAAGAGGTTGGAATGAGTGCAGCTGGCTAGGTTAGTTGTGAGAATTGTATGGATGGAATTAATCCAGTCCAATCCAGCTAATACCCCAGAGGACAGGATCAAAGTTCAAAATGACCTGAATAGGCCAGAAAGCTGGAGCAAAGCTAACTAAATGAAACACAACATGGAGAAATGTAAGGTTCTGCACTTAGAATGGAAAAATGAAATGCACAGATAAAGCATGGGGGGCACCTGGCTGAACAAGACTACATGTGAAAGGGATCTAGGAGTTCAAGTAGACCACAAGTTGAACATGAGTCAACAGTGTGATGCGGCAGCTAAAAAGGCCAATGCAATTTTAAGCTGCATCAGTAGAAGTATGGGTGCGTTACAGACCACCCTAAAGTGGGCGGTCTGCCGCCGCCGCCATTAGCTGCGACAGGAAGCCCCAGCGGCCAGACCATGAGGTTTCTGGCCACAGCGAAAAAGGAGTGCCGAAATGGTGCTCCTTTTTGGCCCCCAGAAGTGGCGCCGCGAAGCACGAAGTGTGCCATGTCTGGACGCTGTGCGTCCAAGACATAAAAATGGCAGCGCCCATGTGGATGGGCGCTGCCATTTAGGACGCGCTCCGCGCGTGTTGGGAACAGGGGCGGTTAGGAAGGGGCAACCCTTCCTAACCCTAGCATGCCCCTTCCTAACCCTAGGACGTGTGCAGTGTGTCCTAAATGGCGGTCTGTAACCTGCCCCAGTCTCTAGATCAAGGGAATTAATAGTGCCACTGTATTCTGCTTTGGTCAGGCCCCACCTGGAATAGTGTGTCTAGCTAAATGGATTTTTCTCCTTTATCTTCATTTCTTCAATTTCTGCAAAATATAATGCATGTAAAACCTGTCCCTGCAAGAAGCTAGTCTTTTCCTTTTGTGAAGCAAAATGCATGCATTCATACATACAGCAAACACAGCAGGACAGGTTGTTTGAGCCAAAGACACACCATCCAATGCTACTATTTTAAATACTAGACCACAGTTTTTGTATTTTCCAGTACTGCCCACTTCGTAATTTGTTTTTGCAAATTACATTCAACACTGGTACAATCTGTATACATGGGTATACAGATGGTTAATTTGTAAACATGGAGAGGGTCAATGCAACTTATTGCTCACCTTTTAAAACCGGTTCAAGCCTCCTGGGCTGGACCAGGACACAGATAAAGGTGGGGATTATCACTCACTAAGGCCTGTTACAGACAGGCC
>NW_024832548.1:0-1339 GCF_019175285.1 Sceloporus undulatus
CAGCTGGAAGAATGTCCCGCTCACATCCGTATACATCAACTGGACACCACTAACTTCGAGCCTACACTCTTCCGGACCACCTTCCGTGATGAACAACTCGCCCCATCCATTAAAGACAAGCAGTTCCTGAGCATCATGGAACAGCACTGCCAGCAAGACGACAAAGGTAACTGGATTGCCCCATTACTTTTTCGCATACCCACAGACCTCAATCCTGCCGACCAGGGATCCAGAGCCATTCCAGCAGACAACCTTCAAGATTCAAGCTGGCTACATGGTCCTTCATTTTTGCTAGATCCAGACTAAAAGACATTTGATAGACCAATATCAGACTTGGTCTTTCTTTACAATGACAATGTTATTTAGAGACTTGGACTTTAATATGTGTTTACTGAAATGTAAAGCATACCACTGTTAGTATTTAAAGTTAATATAAAGTTATATGGAAAACTCATTAAGAGTTTTGGTGGGGAGTGTCATGCCTCCAGAGCATCTTTGATGCTCTTGAGATATATATTTAGTTAAGATTATATTAGGTTTTGTATGTATTAGTTTAGAAGGGGAAATAGGGATCTACAGCTTTAAGAAAGGCAAGGATTGTGGGAAATCCCAGGGTCTTATGCTGTCTCCCTCTAGTTAGTTTCAGTGTGTAGTAAGATTTCAGCCAAGTCAGACCTGGAGAGAGTATTTTCCTTTGACAAAAAGATAAGTCCACAAAGGAAGAAAGATAGTCGTCAAAGAAAGATAGAATACTTCAAGAAGAGAGCAAGGTATTTAGGAAGGACTATTGAAAAAAAAAGAGATAAGTTTCATGTGTTTATAATCAGTAAAGCTTTTAAAAACTTAAGAAATTTGTGGACAAGTCTTTTGTTCTGGCTGTGTTCCCGAGAGCCAGAGGCCTTACTACACCCAAAGTCCATAGCATCGCTCTTGGGACAAAACAGAGGGTACCAGGGATTTTATAAGTTCTGTATTTTTAACTTTGTTAGCCGCCCCAATTGTTCTCAGAGGGAAGGGATACAAATAAATGTTACTATTATTAATTCTTATTAAACCTCACCAAACACTGTAATGGGGAGGAAATGTGTTTAAGCTGGTTCTGCATACCAGCTGGGCACCTTTGTACTCCGTTGTCCTTAAGATGTACACAGTATTTCCCAAAAAACTGGATTTAGCTATGGCAAAATAATGGAAGTTAAAATGGCACCTGGCAGTATAAGCTTTGGTGGATCAGAGCCCATTTCATCAGATCTTGAAGACCTATGCTAATATCAAAAGAGGAGTGGACCATTGAGTTGGAAGTCATGTAAGTGAAAACAAAGCAGTGTATATGAAATGA
>NW_024832549.1:0-1339 GCF_019175285.1 Sceloporus undulatus
GGCGGGAGAGCTGCCAACGGTCAAGTAGAAGTGGGGCCCCTCTCGTCGTACAGCAATCACCGTCGTCCGCCGGGGTCGTGCCAGCTGGGTGAGGCTAACACCTACCTCTGAAGCTCTCGGCAAGGGTGCTCCACTTCCCGGCCAACGCACCAGAAAATGAAGGGGGAGGGTAGCAAGCCCTCCTAACCTATGTCGGAAGGGTCCTTGGAGCACCCAGCAACAAAGAAAGTTCAGAGTCCGATTGTAGCTCAAAATAAGCACATCTTTAATCTCCGTACGGGATGACAGCTGCCTAAATGGCAATTCCAAGACTGTCACACCCAATTGTCTTTCTTCAAACCTTTTATACATTTTAAAATGCAAGCATAGTTTAAACAGCATCTCTTTTGGGTTAACTTTCAACATTTCCCAAAACCAGTTTATTGACTAATTCCTGTCTTCCTGCCTTCCTGACAAGTTTCTACAGTTCTGGTTAATCCTTCACAATCCCATTGTTCCTCTTTATCAGATTGCTTGGCCATGCTATGCTGTAATCATTAAACTGCCCAACTGTCTTTTGACCTTTTTAGATATTTGTTCCTCTCAGTGGGATGTTGAGGGGCAAAATATTATTTCATTCTCCACCAGGCTATACAATGTGGGGTTGCCCCTGAGATCTCCTCCAAATCCCATCAGTAGTCCTTGCCTGTCTTATAGATGTTTTAAGGCTGTTTTAAGGCTGCTCCCTGGTGCTTGACCCTCACCAAAATTGGAGTCCAGGTCCCAGCCCCCTTGCTCTGCCTTTGCCAATGAGTTATTTGTATATTGATTATCCTGCCTTTCTCAACAAATGGGCCTCAAAGGATCCCTTTTATGCATCACACTCTGTGGGTATGTGTCCGTGATGGAGAGATGGAGGGAAAGTTAAAAAATATAAAGAGGGAAAAGATGCTGAAAATGAGATGCTGAAGTGGTGCAGATGGGCAAGAGGGAAGGTTGGAGAGCAGAGGGAGAAAGGGAAGGGGATGTGGCAGATGGAAGCCAGGAGGGGAAGGCAGGAGTAATGCCAGGATTGCCTAGCTCTGTGCGGAGAGGAAGGGGCCTCTGGGAAGGGCCAGGAAAGAGGCCTTGGGGATTGGGAGACAGCCACGAACATGACAGATTTCAAGAACTGAACTGATGAGAAGCAGCTCAGGCTCTTGTTTTCAAACATATTAAGGGGTTCCATTTGGAAATTATGAGCAATGTCTATGAAGAAAGGAAAGGGCAGCAGAAAAATTCCTTTTTCTCTAATGTTTCTTTTCCTACCTGAACTTGCTTAGCTCCATGGTTAATTCCAGAGGCTCTTTGTTACCCAAAA
>NW_024832550.1:0-1339 GCF_019175285.1 Sceloporus undulatus
AAACAAGTTAGGCAATTTTTGGGATTAGCCGGTTATTACCGGAGATTTATTCCCAATTTTGCTAGTCTGGTGGCGCCGTTGACTGATCTGACAAAGAAATCCCACCCCAGAAGAGTCCGGTGGGGGCCAAGAGAGGATAAGGCTTTTCTACGGCTTAAAGAGGCCTTGTGCAGTTACCCAGTGTTGCGGACTCCAGACTTCCGCAAACCCTTTGTGGTGTATACGGATGCCTCGGAACGAGGCTTGGGGGCTGTTTTAGCCCAAGAAGCAGAGGATGGAGAGCATCCCATACTCTATCTAAGCCGTAAACTGTCTCCGGCAGAAACAAAATATGCAGCAATAGAAAGGGAAGCCTTGGCGGCTAAATGGGCCATAGAGTCTCTTAAATATTATCTTTGGGGAGCTCCATTCGCGCTAGTCACGGACCATGCTCCTCTACAGTGGCTGCTATCTATGAAGGAGGCTAATCCGAGGTTGATGCGGTGGTATTTGGCATTACAGCCATTCGCTTTCCAGATTTTTCACCGGGAAGGGTCTAAACACGCTAATGCCGATTTCTTCTCCCGACAGGGACCATGGATGCTCGATCGCCCGTCAACCCTCTTAACAGGGGGGTCATGTAAAGAGAAGAGGGAAGAGGGTCGGGTTGAGCGGGCGAGAGGAGGGCTTCAGGACCCAGGGGAGAGGGAAGACAGACCGGGAAAGGAGGAAGACCAGCTGGATCCAAGAAGGGAATCAGAGACCCCACCTTGGGGGTGGGAAGAAGCCACTGTAGGGTTAATAAGGAGAAAGGGAGAGGCGAAAGGGGGGCGGAGATTTGGCGGAAGATGGAGACGCGGAGAGAGGGACGGAGAAGGGAAAGCTGAGGGTTGCTCCGCTGCGGAAGGAGAGAAGGTTACCCGTGAAGGTGGTGGACCAGGAACCCGGGTGAGAGTGGGGCCAGTTCTTGCAACACACCCAGCCTGTGCTCGGAGAAGGGAAGGGACACAGGCGCAGCCTTGGAACCTGGGCATAGGGCAGGAAGGAGAAGGGGCGAGAGGAGGTGAGGAGAGTTGGTGGGCCGTGAGGGAACGCCGAAGACTACTGGGGGCCCACGCCAGCCCGGCACCTAGAGACGAGGGGGAGTCCTCGGTGGAAGACTATCGCCCGGCATGTCCTAGTACCCTGTGACTGCTCCTCATAAAGGAACCAGCCCAGTGAAGTAACTGGGGGACGTAAAAGGACTTCCTTTACGCTTTCTGTTGTGTTATTCCCTAAAGTGGCCCCAAAGGGACTCAAGTTAATAAAGTTTCATTCTGTTTCAAGCATTATTGGAGCTGCAAGTGATATCTTTAATTTT
>NW_024832551.1:0-1339 GCF_019175285.1 Sceloporus undulatus
TGTCCCAAAAGTCATCAAGTCCAACTTCTCTGCCATGGCATGAGGTTTGTTCCTTTTCTCTTGGAAAACAAGCACTTTTTCTTTGATGTATGCATTTGGAAAGGAGAAAACAAGCCCTGTTTCATTTCTGGCAAGAACATTTGCTAGGTGGGTGAATTAATGATGGGGTAGTTACCATTCTCATAATGACGTTCTATATTTTTGTAGTAGGACAGTTGGCCCTTGGAACTCGCAGGGGATCCGGACTCTCGCATATTCAAGCCCCATAGGGGCACCTGCATGCGGGGTGCGCACCATGGGCGCGTGCCCCATTGATGTTAATGGCGGTCACCCCTCCATGGATTTCCAAGTCCGTAGATCTTAAGTCCACAGATCTCAAATCCATGGATCTCAAATCTGCAGATCTCATGTCTGTCGACTTGGAGGGGTGACTGTAGTTGTTTCAAAGAGGTATAACTTATCTCCTCCTCCTCTTCCCCAAAATTAATCTAAGGTGGCTAACAACATCAATATTGTTGCTGTTGCTGTTGTGTGTCTTCAAGTAGTTTCTGACTTATGGCAACCCTATCGTAGGGGTTTTTGGGGGCTGAGAGGATGTGACTTGCCCAAGGTTACCCATGGGTTTCCATGGCTGAGCGAGGAATCAAACCCCAATCTCCACAGTCTTTTAGTCCTGCACTGAAACCACAATGCCATGCTAGCTTTCAACATCAATATTAAATGTACAATAATGTCCAAAATCCACAAAACAGTGAAACCTTTTTGGAGCCAACCATGATGCGCAAAATACACGATGCAAAATTTCAAAGCTCCACTGGCTTCTTCATCAGGCAAAGGTGTTACGAATCATACAAGAGGAAAAATGAAATGAAATGACAATGTTTATCACAAGCCAGACACGGCCCCAGTTGCAGATGCTCCTCCAATTCCCAGCAGTTCCTACTGTCAGCTCCTTCCGCCCCAGTTGCAACCTGTGTTTTGTGTTGTTGTTTTATTCTGGGGCGAGAGTGCCCTTTCCTTGCACCCTGCCACTTCTTTTGATCTCCAAGCCTCTCTTTGCAATCAAGATAGAAAACACATGTGGGCCTGCCTCCTCTGTCTTTGTCTTTCCTTTTTTCTTTCAAGGAACGCAGCTAAGGCTCCCATGGAGAGGCTCTTCCCTGAAGGAGGCAGATGTCCAGGCCGACTCCAGCCTGTGGCCAGCCGGTGTCACACACACAACACAACCATGCAAACAAAAGACTACAGAGAGCTCTGTTGCCTTCAAAGGGTGTGCATTGTGCATGTGTGTGTGTGTGTGTGTGTGTTGCACTGTGTATTGACACAGCTGGGGGGGGGG
>NW_024832552.1:0-1339 GCF_019175285.1 Sceloporus undulatus
CCACCCCCCAGCTTCGGCCCCCCAGTCGCCTGAGGGACAGCAACCCGGCCCCCGGCTCAAAAAGGTTGCCTACCCCTGATCTAAAATCTTCTATAACATGTAATGTTCCTTGTGGCCACTGGGTGATGCCCTCCTACTGCAAATTGTGTTTACAAGAACCCAAAATCTAAACTCTTCTTTAACTGGTGATGTTCCTTGTGGCCACCGGAGGGCGCCCTCACCCTACAAATTATATGTCTTGGCCACAAAAGAACTAAAAGCTAAAATCTCCTGTAATGTTCCTTGTGGCCACCGGATGGCGCCCTCCTACTGAAAATCGTGTCTAAAAGAAACCAAAATCTAACATCTTCTATAACGGGTGATGTTCCCTGTGGCCACTGGAGGGTCCCTCACACTATAAATACTGTACTGTAATGTGTATTTGGTCTAAAACAAGACACTAAAGACTAAAATCTTGGGCCACTGGGTGGCGCCCCCATCCTGCAAATCCTGTATGCTGGCTGTAAAGCGAGTAACTTAAGTCTAAAATCGACTATAACGAGGGATGTTCCTTGTGGCCACTAGAGGGCGCGCTCATACTGCAAATGATGTGTGTTGGGCATAAACCATGAAACTAAAATCTAATCTCTTCTATAACTGGGGATGTTCCTTGCGTGCCATCACCACAGAGACAGTGAAGTTTATCGCACCGGGTTTTCGGCCCAGCCCAGCAGGAAACGGAAATGAGTGGGGGACGGATTTTACCGCACACACCCGTCCCTCACTCGTTCCATTCCCCCTCTCCTCCCTTCCCCTTCCGTTCCCGAGGGGGAGCCTTTTGGGGACCTGTTCAGAACAGTTCTCAAAATTTTCCCCCTCTGGAACGGATTAAGAATGGAAGAGAGGGGGAACGGAACGAATGAGGGACGGATGCGTGCGGTAAAATCCGTCCCCCACTCGTTCTGCACTCGGCCCTGCTCCTTCCGTTCCGTTCTCAGAACGGGTGGAAGGAACGCAGTGCGATAAAGTTCAAAGGTGGCGAACCTATCGCACGCGTACCAGAAGGGGCACTCAGAGCCCTCTCTGTGGGCACACAATGCCATCGCCACAGAGGCCCTAGATTTAGGGGGAAAGGGAGGGAAAGGCCGCACGTTTCTCTCAAGCTCACTAACCCTACGGACCCTGCCACCTCCTCCGCCAGCGAGGCAGTAGTGTCATGGGGTGTGTGTGTGGGGAGGTGCGGGCATGTTCTCCATGCACCACCCCATCCAGGAAAAGGAGGAGAAGGAGCGCACAAGAGGTGGACAAGATGGCAGCTGCTGGCAAGCAGCGCCAAGGAAGAGGTGGGTTGCGTGAGGGA
>NW_024832553.1:0-1339 GCF_019175285.1 Sceloporus undulatus
TGTAGGATTATAGTACATGGGATGCAGTGGCTTAGTGGTTAAGACGCTAGTTCTAACAACTGTAAGATCAGAAGGTTGGCAGTTCAAGGCCCAAGTGCTGTATGATGGGGGTGAGCTCCCATCACTAGTCCCAGCTGTTTTCTGCTGCTCCAGAGAACAGGACCCAGAACAATAGATGCAAGCTATAGGAAAACAGATTCCACCTGAACATTAGGAGGAACTTCCTGACAGGGCTGTTCGACAGTGGAACACACTCCCTTGGAGGGTAGTGGAGTCTCCTACTTTGGAGGTTTTTGAACAGAGGCTGGATGACTATCTGTCAAGGATGCTTTGATTGAGAGTTCCTGCATGGCAGGGAGTTGGACTGGATTGCCCTTGTGGTCTCTTCCAACTATGATTCTATGATTCAGCTTCTGCCAACCTAGCAGTTTGAAAGCATGCAAATGCAAGTAGATAAATAGGTACCACTTCGGTGAGAAGGTAACAGCATTCGGTGCAGTCATGCTGGTCACATGACCACCAGAGCAATCCTTGGACAATGCTGGCTCTACAGCTTAGTAGCGGAGATGAGCACTGCCCCCTACAGATGGTTACATCAAAACATTATTTTTATAGTGCAAAAGTGCTATTTCACTGGTATACTAAAAACAGATAAGGAAGGAAAGGAAAGGAAAAGAGAAGAGAAGAAAGGGTAACATTTTGTTCTGAAATGTCTTGATTTAAAAAGAAACCCACTTGAGGATGGAAATAAAATACTATAGCTGATTGTAGCCTCAGTCTCTCATTGAAGGACCAAAACCGGGACAGAAATGATTGCCAGGCAGTTAGTTTGAGGGGAAAAAAGACATGAATTGATTAACTATGACTACAGCTGTTACCATATTAGTATTATTAACCTATTACAAGTTGAGTATCCCTAATGTGGAATTCCAAAATCCAAGAACTCCAGAATCCAAAACTTCTTGAGCTACAACACAAGCAGCATTGTGTTGTACCTGCCCTGTATTTGCAAGGCTGGAGAGAGATGTGAGAATCTGTGAAATGGCAGAATCCACACCTCCCACCATTTCACAGATTTTCAGTCCCTCTCCAGCCTCAGTATGTCTTATTATGTATATGCAAATACAATTTTCAAAAATCAGACAAAATCCAAAAAACGGAACCCTTCTGGTCTGAAGCATATGTGTCATATGCCATCTGGTGTGAGAGGGGGGGCAGAGACTAGCAGGGGGCAGGACTTCCAGTTCAGGACTTCCAGTGGGTGTGACTTCTTGGATGTTACGCATGCCCTCGCCCCATGCTGCCCCCCCATGCACCACTCCACCCCCCGCACATGCCC
>NW_024832554.1:0-1339 GCF_019175285.1 Sceloporus undulatus
AGTTTGCCTGTTTCCTATTTTATGTTAGTGTTTTGAGTACTGTCTTCCTTACAGAGGAACCTACTCCTGCTTTGTGAAGGCATCACAAGTTGGACTGGTTGATCTCACCTGAAAGCATCCTTCTGGAGGTCTTTAAGCAGAGGCTGGATGACCATCTGTCAGGGATGCTTTGATTTGGATTTCCTGCATCGTAGGGGGTTGGACTGGATGGCCCTAGTGGTCTCTTCCAACTCTACGATTCTATGATTCTATGATTCTTATTCATTCATTCCTATTGTACCTTCTTTTAACTGTATGGTTGTGTTATTTATTACATTTCATCCCACCGTTCTCCCATGGGTGGGTCTCAAGGTGGCTTAGAATACAAAATGTAGAATGAAGAAAAGCATCTTTGGGTCTCCATTAGTCCAAAATGACTTGGAGACACACCAGCACCACCACCAACAGCACCACAACAAGGCAATGTCACACCCTCTTCTCCTCCTTTCTTTCAATGGTCAGATCACTGATTTTGTCACATCCCTAATTTTGCTTTAGGACTAATCTGCCCAATTTTCTTCTTTCACAGGCCAAAGACAGTGAGGCCAAAGTTGGAGATAAAGGGAACCCACCACAGGGCCCTGTCTACGTTGCAGCTGAGAGCAAGTCCATAGCTATCGTGGAACAGGAGGAAGAAGAGGAGGAAGAGTATATAACCAGGAAACATTTGACATTGTACGTTTTCTGCCACTCCTAGCATGCTGAAAACATGCAGAAAAGAGTATCCATTGAACTCTTCTCCTGCATCACATTTTAGATGAGCTAATTTTCCTCTTTACTTAGCTGTGCAAAGCAATAGGCAAGTTAAAAAAATTCCTCCCACCTTCCCTCCAACCCTTCACTTTCACATGTCTCCTTTCTGTTTGTTTCCCTCTTCAGTGCGAGGAGAAGATGTGGCCATTCAGGAAGGCCATACAAGATCTGGACAACCCAGGCAAGGGGCGCTTGGTGGAAGAACTGGAGAATCTTATGCTCAGCTGTCTGTTGAGATAGGCGACCACATCGGCGAGTGCTTGAAAGCTTATTCCAACAAGCAGGAAATTATACTTTGGCGAAGGTAAGCCTCACTTACTTTCCTGCCAGGCCTTTTACCATGGAATCCAATGACCCCGACGGAAAACCCAGGACAGGGCTATAGAAAGGGAGCTTGTTTGGTTCTCGGTGGCTCCCCTTGAGGTCCAATGGACACGGCAGATTGCAGTCTGGAACATAGTTGAATGCAGGAGCAATCATGGGTCTTGGCTTCCATGTCAACCTGTTCTCAGTTTTAATACCCTCTAAGATGCTGAGTTTGAGGGAT
>NW_024832555.1:0-552 GCF_019175285.1 Sceloporus undulatus
GATGGGAAATGTAGGCTGCACGACTAAGGAGAGTTACATGATGGGAAATGTAGGCCACGCAAGTAAGGAGAGTTGCATGATGGGAAATGTAGGCCTAATGACTAAGGAGAGTTGCATGATGGGAATTGTAGGCCGCGCAACTAAGGAGAGCTGCATCATGGGAATTGTAGGCTGCGTGACTAAGCAGAGCTGAATGATGGGAATTGTAGGCCGTGCGACTAAGGGGAGCTGCATGATGGGAATTGTAGGCCACACGACTAAGGGGAGCTGCATGATGGGAATTGTAGGCCGGGTGAAGAGGGAGAGCTGCATGATGGGAATTATAGGCCATGCGACTAAGGGGAGTTGCATGATGGGAAATGTAGGCCAGGCGACTAAGGAGAGCTGCATGATGGGAAATGTAGGCCGTGCGACGGAGAGTTGCATGATGGGAATTGTAGGCCTGGCGACTAAGGAAAGTTGCATTATGGCAATTGTAAACTGCACGACAATGGAGAGTTGCATGATGGGAAATGTAGGCCATGCAAGTAAGGAGAGTTGCATGATGGGAAA